>NC_084600.1:46436323-46558823 GCF_033807715.1 Cololabis saira | reverse complement strand
GTCTTATAATCAGGGTCGTCTTATATTCAGGGTCGTCTTATAATCAGGGTGGTCTTATAATCAGGGTCGTCTTATATTCAGGGTCGTCTTATAATCAGGGTCGTCTTATATTCAGGGTCGTCTTATAATCAGGGTCGTCTTATATTCAGGGTCGTCTTATAATCAGGGTCGTCTTATATTCAGGGTCGTCTTATAATCAGGGTGGTCTTATAATCAGGGTGGTCTTATATTCAGGGTCGTCTTATAATCAGGGTGGTCTTATAATCAGGGTCGTCTTATATTCAGGGTCGTCTTATAATCAGGGTGGTCTTATAATCAGGGTCGTCTTATAATCAGGGTCGTCTTATATTCAGGGTCGTCTTATAATCAGGGTCGTCTTATATTCAGGGTCGTCTTATAATCAGGGTGGTCTTATAATCAGGGTCGTCTTATATTCAGGGTCGTCTTATAATCAGGTCGTCTTATATTCAGGGTCGTCTTATAATCAGGGTCGTCTTATAATCAGGGTCGTCTTATAATCAGGGTCGTCTTATAATCAGGGTGGTCTTATAATCAGGGTCGTCTTATATTCGGGCCAATACGGTAAACAGGGATAACCCTGTTAGCTCACGCATGGAAACACATTATTCCCAATGTTTCATTCATCCATTCATCCACAGATGCTGCCCCAGCAGCTGGAGCAGATGGGGCTAACGGAGAAGCCCCAGCTGGTTGCCAGGTTCATTCATTCATTCATTCATCCATTCATCCACAGATGCTGCCCCAGCAGCTGGAGCAGATGGGGCTAACGGAGAAGCCCCAGCTGGTTGCCAGGTTCATTCATTCATCCATTCATCCACAGATGCTGCCCCAGCAGCTGGAGCAGATGGGGCTAACGGAGAAGCCCCAGCTGGTTGCCAGGTTCCAGGAGGTTTTCAGGACCATGTGGTCGGCTAATGGAGACTCCGTCAGTAAGATCTACGCCGGCACCGGAGCGCTGGACGGGAAGGCCAAGGTACGAAGTAACGCTGGATTATCAGGACTGTTTCATGGAAAATCATTCTGTTATTCCTCAGGCAAGGCCAAGGTACGAAGTTAACGCTAGAGCAGGGGTCGGCAACCTGTGACTCATTAGCGCCGCCCTAGTGGCTCCTGGAGCTTTTTCACAAATGTTTGAGCTTTTTTTCTTTTTTTTTTTTTCCTCTTTTTTCTTTTTTTAATTTTTTTCTTATTTTTTTCTTATTTTTTTTTCTTTTCTTTCTCTTTTTTCTTCCTTTTTCCTTTCCTTTTTAATCTCAACATTTCGACTTTTTTCTCGACATTTCGACTTTTTCTCGACATTTCGATTTTTTTCTTGAAATTTTGATTTTTCTCAACATTTCGACTTTTTTCTCAACATTTCGATTTTTTTCTCAACATTTCGACTTTTTTCTTGAAATTTTGATTTTTCTCAACATTTCGACTTTTTTCTTGAAATTTTGATTTTTCTCAACATTTCGACTTTTTTCTTGAAATTTTGATTTTTCTCAACATTTCGATTTTTTTCTGAACATTTCGACTTTTTTCTTGAAATTTTGATTTTTCTCAACATTTCAACTTTTTTCTCGAAATTTAGATTTTTCTCAACATTTCAACTTTTTTCTCAACATTTCGACTTTTTTCTCGAAATTTAGATTTTTCTCAACATTTCAACTTTTTTCTCGAAATTTAGATTTTTCTCAACATTTCGACTTTTTTCTCAACATTTCGACTTTTTTATCGACATTTCGACTTTTTTATTGACATTTCGATTTTTTTCCTCGACATTTCGACTTTTTTCTCGAAATTTTGATTTTTCTCAACATTTCGACTTTTTTATCGACATTTCGACTTTCTTCTCGACCTTTCGCCATTTGTCTTCATTCTAATTCTGATACAAGACTTTTCATTTTTTGCGGCTCCAGACATATTTGTTTTTTGTGTTTTTGGTCCAATATGGCTCTAAAACATTTTGGGTTGCTGATCCCTGGTATAAATTATCAGGACTTAGGATTATCAGGACTGTTTCATGAAAATCATTCTGTTATTCCTCAGTGTGGATGTAGAAACTGTTTCCTCAGGGCGAAGCAGGTCCTTAAAAAGTCTTAAATTCCATTTTTGCTAAAATAAGGCCTTTAAATGTCTTAAATTGTCTTAAATTTCAATTCAAGGGTCTTAATTTTACAGGAAATGTATCCAGTCATCATTAAAAAGTTGATTTCATCGTTTTGAGGAGAGTTTCCTGCAGCGGTTATGAATCTGTGTTGCCAGGTTGGGCAAGTTTCAGCCCAATTAGGCTGAAAAATATATATATTTGGGCTGTTTTTCATTTATAACAAGGGGGTTTGATTAGAAACTAAGGAATGGACAGATAAAGATCTCTACAGAAGAGAATCAGGGCAGGAGAAAAATAAAAATAGTATTTTAGACGAGGAACATTTTTTTTCATTATGCACTTCGAGAAAAAAGTCATAATCTCTAGAAAAAAGTTGAAATATTGAGATTAATGTTGAAGTACAATTTCGAAAAAAGGTCAAAATGTCGAGAAAGTGAAAATTTCGTGAATAAAGTTGAAATGTTGAGAAAAAAGGCGACATTTCGACTTTTCTTCACGAATTTTCGACTTTATTCTTGAAATTGTGCTTCAACGTTATTCTCGACATTTTTACTTTTTTTTCGACATTTTGACTTTTTTCTTAACATTTCGTAATTTTTCTCGAAATGCACAATAAAAAAATTCTTCCCCTTTGACATTTTTCTTACTATTGATTCTCTCGACCTGCAACACGGCCGTGATTAAACCTGAACTTGATTTTACCTGAACTGTTCAGCCTCGCTGGGCCTCATCCTGTAAAACAGTGGTCCCCAACCCCCGGGCCCCGGCCCGGTACCGTTCATCTGGTACCGGGCCGCACAGAGAGAAAAAATAATTTCTGTAGCATCCCCTGATGATGGATGACTCTCAAACTGATGGTTCACAATGTTTTTATTCCTTGGATGTACAATAAATACACTGCAAGCACACAGTAAGAGCTATAAAGGAATAAAATAAAATAGAGTTAGTCTTTCTACATTTCATATAAGTTTCATCTAACTTAAATACAGACCGACGCAGCTGCTCGCTCGCTCGCTCGCTCGGTAATAAAGCTACAGGCTGATTTATGGTTCCGCGTTACACCTAAGCAGGGCCTACGGCGTAGGGTGCGCCGTCGATTTAACGCGAAACCATAAATCAGGCCTACCGTTAACCACAATACATGAGTAACCATTGCAGCCAAACTCAAGCTGGGCATAAATACGGCATAACATTTGCAAAGAAAACAAATCTTTATCAGAAGGTGCCTTTTGTGTCAGTTGGGCTCCACTTTAGCATTCCTGACACTAGTTTAGTCTTGCAGACACACTTTCTTTTGCTGTTAAACTTTTACCATTAAAGTCCGAAGCACCGGATGTTTACAAGGTCCCGGCGAGACGCCTTCAAAATAAAAGCACTAAATATCGGTCTCTAAATAAAATAAAAGCCTGGCTTTAAATAACGTTAGTGAGACATAAAAACATAAAAACACATTTATAGAAATACTCATATTAAAAGGTAATTTACAATTTCCATTATTTTATTTTATTTTTTCGAAAATTATGTTTTATTATTATTATTACTCATTATTATTATTATTACTATAGAGATTACTATAGAGAAAATACCAGTTTTTAATGCCAATCTTGTCATTTTATTTAGTTTTTATCAACTACACCTTTAGATTGGGCCGTGAAAATATTGTCAGACATTTAACCGGTCCTGGTTCAGAAAAGGTTGGGGACCACTGCTGTAAAAGATCTTATCGATAGGTGCAAACACAAATGTTACAGATTTATTAGACCTCAGATATTAATCCATAAATGTCCTTTTATTGTGAAAACGTGCAGTAATGGGCACTAGTGTATCTCTAGTATTCAGGACTGTGTGTTTCTGTCTCTAAACGTCTGTACTGTTTCTAAACGTCTGTACTGTTTCTCTCCGCTGTTCTCTGGACTCCACGTGTGGTGAGTTACGAGACCGTTGATGTTTGAGCTTTGGTCTGTAAATGGAAGCCTTTTGATTTCTGTCTGGGGGTTAAATGAGGAGGATCATGATGGTTTAAGTGGGATCTTTGTCATATTTTAGTTTCCCTTGTGTCGTCTCAGTTAAACATGAACGCTCCACGGAGACACAGTCTGATCACATCAACTATGATTGATTTCTAAATTCTGAGGCAGCATCTCCTCTGAACTGGACAAATCTGTCCATAAATCAAACCACATTTATAATAAATTATAAAATGTAAAGTTGCACCTTCTCAAGTAATTTCCACTATTCTTTTTCATGATTAAATCTCTCTGGAGTGTTCTTCCTCGTCTCCTTTTTGGTTCCTTCATTGGGAAAGATAGTTGTTTTTCACATAAACTGCAAGAACAGTTAATAACAAGATGTTTTATTTGGCTATTATTAACTTTATTCACGTATTTGCAGGGTGGGAAGTTAAAAGACGGAGCCCGGTCGGTGACCCGGACCATCCAGAACAACTTCTTCGACAGTTCCAAGCAGGAGGCCATAGATATCCTGAGACTCGGCTCCACGCTGAATAGCGACCTGGCGGACAAGGCTCGCGCGCTGCTCACCACGTCTAGTCTTTACGGTAAAAACTCCTGCTCACCACGTCTAGTCTTTACGGTAAAAACTCCTGCTGCTCACCACGTCTAGTCTTTACGGTAAAAACTCCTGCTGCTCACCACGTCTAGTCTTTACGGTAAAAACTCCTGCTCACCACGTCTAGTCTTTACGGTAAAAACTCCTGCTCACCACGTCCAGTCTTTACGGTAAAAACTCCTGCTGCTCACCACGTCTAGTCTTTACGGTAAAAACTCCTGCTCACCACGTCTAGTCTTTACGGTAAAAACTCCTGCTCACCACGTCTAGTCTTTACGGTAAAAACTCCTGCTCACCACGTCTGGTCTTTACGGTAAAAACTCCTGCTGCTCACCACGTCTAGTCTTTACGGTAAAAACTCCTGCTGCTCACCACGTCTAGTCTTTACGGTAAAAACTCCTGCTGCTCACCACGTCTAGTCTTTACGGTAAAAACTCCTGCTGCTCACCACGTCTAGTCTTTACGGTAAAAACTCCTGCTGCTCACCACGTCTAGTCTTTACGGTAAAAACTCCTGCTGCTCACCACGTCTAGTCTTTACGGTAAAAACTCCTGCTGCTCACCACGTCTAGTCTTTACGGTAAAAACTCCTGCTCACCACGTCCAGTCTTTACGGTAAAAACTCCTGCTGCTCACCACGTCTAGTCTTTACGGTAAAAACTCCTGCTGCTCACCACGTCTAGTCTTTACGGTAAAAACTCCTGCTGCTCACCACGTCTAGTCTTTACGGTAAAAACTCCTGCTGCTCACCACGTCTAGTCTTTACGGTAAAAACTCCTGCTCACCACGTCTAGTCTTTACGGTAAAAACTCCTGCTCACCACGTCTAGTCTTTACGGTAAAAACTCCTGCTCACCACGTCTAGTCTTTACGGTAAAAACTCCTGCTCACCACGTCTAGTCTTTACGGTAAAAACTCCTGCTCACCACGTCTAGTCTTTACGGTAAAAACTCCTGCTCACCACGTCTAGTCTTTACGGTAAAAACTCCTGCTCACCACGTCTAGTCTTTATGGTAAAAACTCCTGCTCACCACGTCTAGTCTTTACGGTAAAAACTCCTGCTCACCACGTCTAGTCTTTACGGTAAAAACTCCTGCTCACCACGTCCAGTCTTTACGGTAAAAACTCCTGCTCACCACGTCTAGTCTTTACGGTAAAAACTCCTGCTCACCACGTCTAGTCTTTACGGTAAAAACTCCTGCTCACCACGTCTAGTCTTTACGGTAAAAACTCCTGCTCACCACGTCTAGTCTTTACGGTAAAAACTCCTGCTCACCACGTCTAGTCTTTACGGTAATCCCTCGCACACAGGCTGGTGTAACCTCGAAATATCAGTTTTATTTCATAAATAAATTACAAAAGAGTATCAGGGCCAGGCAGGAGAAAAATAAAAATAATTAAATAATATATTTTTTTTTTTATTATGCACCTCGAGAAAAAATTCGAAACTCAATTGGCTTTACGATATTGATTTGAAACATATCACTCATATTCAGTTGCATAACTTCAGAAACTTAACGTTCCACTCCAAGGATGTTGGTTAGTCAGTCAGTCAGTCAGTCAGTCAGTCAGTCAGTCAGTCAGTTAGTTAGTTAGTTAGTTAGTTAGTTAATTAGTTCCAGCTGCTGCAGAGCTGTCTGCTAACTGGATTTGATGGAGGAGACATTTACACTTTATTCACCAAATTGTATTTCAACATTAATCTCAACATTTTGACATTTTGACTTCCTCCTCTCAAATATTTTTTCTCCTGCCTGGCCTTAATACAACAACAATAAGAATAATAAAAAATACACATTTTGGACCATGCATCTTATTTTTATTAAATCTAGGAAACCGTGTGAATATTTTAAAGAGTTGAAGTGTGTTTGTTGTAGAAAAGGTTGTGTAGTGTCCAGTGGGTTAGTGGTTGATACACCTTTAGTCTGATGTTCCTGCTGCTGGACTCTCTTACCTGCTGAAACCAGCTGGTCTCAGCAGGAATTAACCCCCCCCTTATGATCCAGGTCCAGGTCCAGGTTTCTTCCCTCCTAAAGGGGAGTTTTTACCTGCCAGTGTTTCTGTAATGTTGATGTAAAACCGTATTGACCTGATTATAAGACGACCCTGATTATAAAACGACTCCGTCTTTTTCAAGACTCAAGTTTGAAAAAAGATTTTTTGTCACCAAATTCAATTTTTATACAGAAATAATTACAGTACATCTGTTACACCACATTTCAAAGCTGCTTTGCAATTGATTGAAGACTCATTTACCACCGTGTGTTGGGATCAGCCGGCTGCTCTAACCTGCCGATCTTCCACACACTTTTCTCCAGATTATCGCAAATTTCTCCATTTTCTGTTTTCTCTTCTCTTATTTTCTTCTCTTTTCTTTCTCCGCTATTTTTTATGTTTCTTCTTCGTGACAGGGGTTCGCTTTAAAGATATCATTTAGATATCATAAAGATATCATTTTAAAGATATATCTTTAAAGATATCTGGCTCCATCTAGTGTTGTGAATGGGTATAACGTCTAGACCCCGAATGTAAGACGACCCCCACTTTTTCAATCTTATTTTAATGAAAAAAACAAAGTCTTATATTCGGGCCGATACGGTAATTGATCGGGGGTTTATGTTTATGTTTTGGTCTCTGGAAAAAGATCCTGGAGACGACTTGTATTATAATAGTCGCTATATAAATGAAACTGAACTGAACTGTTAATTGAAACGATGCTTAACCCAGACTTGTCTTCCTTGTCTCCTTTTTCCTGCTGCAAACAATCTCAGTCACTGAGCCTGTCTTGCAATCAGGTAGGTAGCCGGTGGCTGGTGGCTAACGGTTAGTGGCCGGTGGCTAGTGGCCGGTAGCTGGCGGCCCACAGCCGGCCGACGGGCCTCGTTGTTTCTCCCCTTATACATTCGTGTTTGCTGTTGTTCATCTCCACTCCAGCGTTGGTGGTGGTTAAATCTAAATCTACTCTCTGCTTTAAAGCAGCAGATTTAAAAAAAAACAACTACCGTATTTTCCGGACTATCAGGGACTTAAAATCCTTAATTCTTCTCAAAAATCGTTTTTTACTGACCTGGAACCAGTTTAATGTGGATGTTAACGTCAACGTTTTTAGAGTAAACACTTTTCACATGTGCATCATAATCTAGTTATGATCTAATGTTGAATCCAACGTTGTTCCAAACTCACACTAACTTCAGGTGTTTCTATCGCTGCCAACCATGAACCAATCAGAGACCAGGACTCTCACCTCCTCCACTTTTTATTGGTGGATTTGTGGAAAACAAATGATTTGAAATGTATTTTTCTGTTTTAGTTACAACTGAACAATGTTCTGAGTTGAATAAAAGTTCAACTCACCAGACTGTTTAGTTTCACTTTATATAGTTTTATTATGCGCCTTAAAACCCGGAGCGCCTTATGTATGAATATAGACCCGTTCTTTTATTAATTAATAAATACATTTTTTTTTAAATTAAAACAAAAACATTTTTAATAAAAAAAAATGTAATTAAATTAAAAACATTTTTAATGGAAAAAAAAATAGACTTGTTCTTTTTTTTTTGTTTTAAATAAAAAAATTATAATAAAAAAAGACAAATTTAAATAAAAACAAAAACATTTTTAATTGAAAAATATTATTTTTAATTAAAACAAAAACATTTTTAATAAAAAAAAAAATAGACCCGTTCTTTTTTTTTTTTTTTTTTTTTCTAAATGTTAATTTATAAAAAAAAAATAGCCCCATTCATCGATGTTGTGCCTTACAGTATAACCCGGAGCACCTGATGGTTTGTAAAATACGGTACCAGAATTTAATTTAATTTGATGAGCCACTACCAAGGTTTATTTATGATTATTATTTCAGCGTTTGGTTCCAGAGTTTCCATTCTCCGTTGTAACTTCCTGTGTTGTATTTGGACCCGTTCCCTTCGCCGTTGTTGGTTTTGATCGTTCCCCATCGATGTTTCATCTCCCGTCTCGTGTACATAAACACAGTTCTGCACCTGACCCCCACCTGTCCTCGTCCTCCACCTGACCCCCACCTGTCCTCGTCCTCCAGCCTCCCCCCGGGTCCTACTGGGCATGTGCCAGAGCTTCCACAAATACACCCGTCCCAAGCAGATCCGGGTGGGCGTCGGCACCTGGAATGTGAACGGGGGGAAACAGTTCCGCAGCATCGCCTACCGGAACCAGACGCTCAACGACTGGCTGCTGGACGCGCCCAAGAAGGCCGGCCTGCCCGACTTCCAGGGTAATAACCTTTATTTAACCTTTATTTATGTACTTTAGTAAAGGCCTGCCCGACTTCCAGGGTAACAACCTTTATTTAACCTTTATTTATGTACTTTGGTAACGGTAACAACCTATTTATGTACTTTAGTAAAGGTACTACCTTTATTTATGTACTTTAGTAAAGGTACTACCTTTATTTATGTACTTTAGTAAAGGTACTACCTTTATTTATGTACTTTAGTAAAGGTAACAACCTTTATTTATGTACTTAAGTAAAGGTAACAACCTTTATTTATGTACTTTAGTAAAGGTAACAACCTTTATTTATGTACTTTAGTAAAGGTAACAACCTTTATTTATGTACTTTAGTAAAGGTAACAACCTTTATTTATGTACTTTATTAACCTTTATTTATGTACTTTAGTAAAGGTAACAACCTTATTTATGTACTTTAATAAAGGTAACAACCTTTATTTATGTACTTTAGTAAAGGTACAACCTTATTTATGTACTTTAGTAAAGTAACAACCTTTATTTATGTACTTTAGTAAAGGTACAACCTTTATTTATGTACTTTAGTAAAGTAACAACCTCTATTTATGTACTTTAGTAAAGTAACAACCTTTATTTATGTACTTTAGTAAAGGTAACAACCTTTATTTATGTACTTTAGTAAAGTAACAACCTTTATTTATGTACTTTAGTAAAGGTAACAACCTTTATTTATTTATGTACTTTAGTAAAGTAACAACCTTTATTTATGTACTTTAGTAAAGTAACAACCTTTATTTATTTACTTTAGTAAAGGTAACAACCTTTATTTATGTACTTTAGTAAAGTAACAACCTTTATTTATTTACTTTAGTAAAGTAACAACCTTTATTTATGTACTTTAGTAAAGGTACCAACCTTTATTTATGTACTTTAGTAAAGGTAACAACTTTTATTTATGTACTTTAGTAAAGGTAAAAACCTTTATTTATGTACTTTAGTAAAGGTAACAACCTTTATTTATGTACTTTAGTAAAGGTAACAACCTTTATTTATGTACTTTAGTAAAGGTAACAACCTTTATTTATTTATTTACTTTAGTAAAGGTTACAACCTTTATTTATTTATGTACTTTAGTAAAGGTAACAACCTTTATTTATGTACTTTAGTAAACGTAAAAACCTTTATTTATTTATGTACTTTAGTAAAGGTAACAACCTTTATTTATGTACTTTAGTAAAGGTAACAACCTTTATTTATGTACTTTAGTAAAGGTAACAATCTTTGTTTATGTACTTTAGTAAAGGTAACAACCTTTATTTATGTACTTTAGTAAAGGTAACAACCTTTATTTATGTACTTTAGTAAAGGTACTACCTTTATTTATGTACTTTAGTAAAGGTAACAACCTTTATTTATGTACTTTAGTAAAGGTAACAACCTTTATTTATGTACTTTAGTAAAGGTAACAACCTTTATTTATGTACTTTAGTAAAGGTACTACCTTTATTTATGTACTTTAGTAAAGGTAACAACCTTTATTTATGTACTTTAGTAAAGGTAACAACCTTTATTTATGTACTTTAGTAAAGGTAACAATCTTTATTTATGTACTTTAGTAAAGGTAACAACCTTTATTTATGTACTTTAGTAAAGGTAACAACCTTTATTTATGTACTTTAGTAAAGGTACAACGCTTATTTATGTACTTTAGTAAAGGTAACAACCTTTATTTATGTACTTTAGTAAAGGTAACAACCTTTATTTATGTACTTTAGTAAAGATAACAACCTTTATTTATGTACTTTAGTAAAGGTAACAATCTTTATTTATGTACTTTAGTAAAGGTAACAATCTTTATTTATTTATGTACTTTAGTAAAGGTAACAACCTTTATTTATTTATGTACTTTAGTAAAGGTAACAACCTTTATTTATTTATGTACTTTAGTAAAGGTAACAACCTTTATTTATGTACTTTAGTAAAGGTAACAACCTTTATTTATGTACTTTAGTAAAGGTAACTACCTTTATTTATGTACTTTAGTAAAGGTAACAACCTTAATTTATGTACTTTAGTAACCTTTATTTATGTACTTTAGTAAAGGTAACAATCTTTATTTATGTACTTTAGTAAAGGTACAACCTTTATTTATTTATGTACTTTAGTAAAGGTAACAACCTTTATTTATGTACTTTAGTAAAGGTAACAATCTTTATTTATGTACTTTAGTAAAGGTAACAACCTTTATTTATTTATGTACTTTAGTAAAGGTAACAATCTTTATTTATGTACTTTAGTAAAGGTAACAATCTTTATTTATGTACTTTAGTAAAGGTAACAATCTTTATTTATGTACTTTAGTAAAGGTACAACGCTTATTTATGTACTTTAGTAAAGGTAACAACCTTTATTTATGTACTTTAGTAAAGGTAACAACCTTATATTTATGTACTTTAGTAAAGGTAACAACCTTTATTTATGTACTTTAGTAAAGGTAACAATCTTTATTTATGTACTTTAGTAAAGGTAACAATCTTTATTTATGTACTTTAGTAAAGGTAACAACCTTTGTTTATTTATGTACTTTAGTAAAGTTAACAATCTTTATTTATGTACTTTAGTAAAGGTAACAATCTTTATTTATGTACTTTAGTAAAGGTAACAATCTTTATTTATGTACTTTAGTAAAGGTAACAACCTTATTTATGTACTTTAGTAAAGGTAACAACCTTTATTTATGTACTTTAGTAAAGGTACAACGCTTATTTATGTACTTTAGTAAAGGTAACAACCTTTATTTATGTACTTTAGTAAAGGTAACAACCTTATATTTATGTACTTAAGTAAAGGTAACAACCTTAATTATGTACTTTAGTAAAGGTAACAACCTTATTTATGTACTTTAGTAAAGGTAACAATCTTTATTTATGTACTTTAGTAAAGGTAACAATCTTTATTTATGTACTTTAGTAAAGGTACAACCTTTATTTATTTATGTACTTTAGTAAAGGTACAACGCTTATTTATGTACTTTAGTAAAGGTAACAACCTTTATTTATGTACTTTAGTGAAGGTAACAACCTTTATTTATTTATGTACTTTAGTAAAGGTAACAATCTTTATTTATGTACTTTAGTAAAGGTAACAACCTTTATTTATGTACTTTAGTAAAGGTACAACCTTTATTTATGTACTTTAGTAAAGGTAACAACCTTTATTTATTTATGTACTTTAGTAAAGGTAACAACCTTATTTATGTACTTTAGTAAAGGTACAACGCTTATTTATGTACTTTAGTAAAGGTAACAACCTTTATTTATTTATGTACTTTAGTAAAGGTAACAATCTTTATTTATGTACTTTAGTAAAGGTAACAATCTTTATTTATGTACTTTAGTAAAGGTACAACGCTTATTTATGTACTTTAGTAAAGGTAACAACCTTTATTTATGTACTTTAGTAAAGGTAACAACCTTATATTTATGTACTTTAGTAAAGGTAACAACCTTTATTTATGTACTTTAGTAAAGGTAACAACCTTTATTTATGTACTTTAGTAAAGGTAACAACCTTTATTTATGTACTTTAGTAAAGGTAACAACCTTTATTTATGTACTTTAGTAAAGGTAACAACCTTTATTTATGTACTTTAGTAAAGGTAACAACCTTTATGTATGTACTTTAGTAAAGGTAACAACCTTTATTTATGTACTTTAGTAAAGGTAACAATCTTTATTTATGTACTTTAGTAAAGGTAACAACCTTTATTTATGTACTTTAATAAAGGTAACAACCTTTATTTATGTACTTTAATAAAGGTAACAACCTTATTTATGTACTTTAGTAAAGGTAACAACCTTTATTTATGTACTTTAGTAAAGGTAACAACCTTTATTTATGTACTTTAGTAAAGGTAACAACCTTTATTTATTTATGTACTTTAGTAAAGGTAACAACCTTTATTTATGTACTTTAGTAAAGTAACAACCTTTATTATTTATGTACTTTAGTAAAGGTAACAACCTTTATTTATGTACTTTAGTAAAGGTAACAACCTTTATTTATGTACTTTAGTAAAGTAACAACCTTTATTTATTTATGTACTTTAGTAAAGTTAACAACCTTCATTTATGTACTTTAGTAAAGTAACAACCTTTATTTATTTATGTACTTTAGTAAAGGTAACAACCTTTATTTATGTACTTTAGTAAAGGTAACAACCTTATTTATGTACTTTAGTAAAGGTAACAACCTTTATTTATGTACTTTAGTAAAGGTAACAACCTTATTTATGTACTTTAGTAAAGGTAACAACCTTTATTTATGTACTTTAGTAAAGGTAACAACCTTTATTTATTTATGTACTTTAGTAAAGGTAACAATCTTTATTTATGTACTTTAGTAAAGGTAACAATCTTTATTTATGTACTTTAGTAAAGGTAACAACCTTTATTTATGTACTTTAGTAAAGGTACAACCTTTATTTATGTACTTTAGTAAAGGTAACAACCTTTATTTATTTATGTACTTTAGTAAAGGTAACAACCTTTATTTATGTACTTTAGTAAAGGTAACAACCTTTATTTATGTACTTTAATAAAGGTAACAACCTTTATTTATGTACTTTAGTAAAGGTAACAACCTTTATTTATGTACTTTAATAAAGGTAACAACCTTTATTTATGTACTTTAGTAAAGGTAACAACCTTTATTTATGTACTTTAATAAAGGTAACAACCTTTATTTATGTACTTTAGTAAAGGTAACAACCTTTATTTATGTACTTTAATAAAGGTAACAACCTTTATTTATGTACTTTAGTAAAGGTACAACCTTTATTTATGTACTTTAGTAAAGGTAACAACCTTTATTTATTTATGTACTTTAGTAAAGGTAACAACCTTTATTTATGTACTTTAGTAAAGGTAACAACCTTTATTTATTTATGTACTTTAGTAAAGGTAACAACCTTTATTTATGTACTTTAATAAAGGTAACAACCTTTATTTATGTACTTTAATAAAGGTAACAACCTTATTTATGTACTTTAGTAAAGGTAACAACCTTTATTTATGTACTTTAGTAAAGGTAACAACCTTTATTTATGTACTTTAGTAAAGTAACAACCTTTATTATTTATGTACTTTAGTAAAGGTAACAACCTTTATTTATTTATGTACTTTAGTAAAGGTAACAACCTTTATTTATGTACTTTAGTAAAGGTAACAACCTTTATTTATTTATGTACTTTAGTAAAGGTAACAACCTTTATTTATGTACTTTAGTAAAGTAACAACCTTTATTATTTATGTACTTTAGTAAAGGTAACAACCTTTATTTATGTACTTTAGTAAAGGTAACAACCTTTATTTATGTACTTTAGTAAAGGTAACAACCTTATTTATGTACTTTAGTAAAGTAACAACCTTTATTTATTTATGTACTTTAGTAAAGGTAACAACCTTTATTTATGTACTTTAGTAAAGGTAACAACCTTTATTTATTTATGTACTTTAGTAAAGTTAACAACATTTATTTATGTACTTTAGTAAAGGTAACAACCTTTATTTATGTACTTTAGTAAAGTAACAACCTTTATTTATTTATGTACTTTAGTAAAGGTAACAACCTTTATTTATGTACTTTAGTAAAGGTAACAACCTTTATTTATTTATGTACTTTAGTAAAGGTAACAACCTTTATTTATGTACTTTAGTAAAGTAACAACCTTTATTTATTTATGTACTTTAGTAAAGTTAACAACATTTATTTATGTACTTTAGTAAAGTTAACAACCTTTATTTATGTACTTTAGTAAAGTAACAACCTTTATTTATTTATGTACTTTAGTAAAGGTAACAACCTTATTTATGTACTTTAGTAAAGGTAACAACCTTTATTTATGTACTTTAGTAAAGGTACCAACCTTTATTTATGTACTTTAGTAAAGGTCATCCACAGAAAACATGTTTTTATTCAGATTTATCCTTTAAGATTGTATATTTGCTGAGTAAGACTGAATAACGAGTAGCTGAAGCAGAAATCATTCCCTCTCTAAGAATCTGCAGCAGCAGCTTTAAAACCCATACATTTCTCTCAAATTCTTTTAATCAGTCATTTCTTTTTAAAAAGTATAAATGTGATTCCAGCGGGTTTATATACTGGTTGTTGAGGAACGTCTGCAGGGGTCACGACCGTGATAAGGTTATTAAATGTTTTACTCAAGGTGGCAAAAATGTTAGACGGAGGAGGTTTGAAGTTCAGATCAAGGTCAAATTTATTTATAAAGTACATTTAGAGGTAATTAATATGTTTTTTGCATAAAAAATGAGTCATGAAGAAGAAAAAGACATTGTTTCAACTAAAAAGTGCAAAGTATAGTCCAAAAAAACACGGCATTTACAATCATACGTGGTGGTTTTAGATGGTGCTTGTATTGAAGTGTTTTCTCTCTCCAGACAGCAAAGCCAACCCCATCGACATCTTTGCCATCGGCTTTGAGGAGATGGTGGAGCTGAACGCCGGGAACATCGTCAGTGCCAGGTATGAATTCATGAGTCAGAACCGTCAGGGGAACCGTGGTGTTTGTGACGTCAGACACGTTTAATCCTCTCTCTCTCCCAGCACCACCAACCAGAAGCTCTGGGCGGCCGAGCTGCAGAAGAATCTGTCCCGGGACCACAAGTACGTCCTGCTGGCGTCGGAGCAGCTGGTGGGAGTCTGTCTGTTCGTGTTCATCCGCCCGCAGCACGCGCCGTTCATCAGGTAACCACGCCCCCTTTATAGTGAACCACGCCCATTTATAGGTAACCACGCCCCTTTATAGGTAACACACCCCTTTATCAGGTAACCACGCCCCTTTATCAGGTAACCCCGCCCTTTACAGGTAACCCCGCCCATATCAGGTAAGAGGTAGCATATAAAAAAGAAAGGAAAACAGAAAATAAAGAAAAAAATTAAGTCATTCTGTTTAACATTTAGATATAAATGAAAACAATACATATTCATACGTTTTATAGCATCAACAAATTCAAACAATGTATAGTTATCATAGTTTGCACCAATAACCATTTTTTTTATAAATATTCATTTATTTATATATATATATATATATATATATATATATATATATATATATATATATATATATATATATATATATATATATATATATATATATATATATATATGTACACATACCCATATACTATCTACATTATTTATTTACTTAATAATAATTAAATAATTTTTATCTGTATCCATTCAAGAGATGTTTCCTTACTAATAATGTGAATTATTTTATGTTAATAGTTTAAAGTGTTTGGGAAGTGGGTTCATGCAGACGTAGCTTCTTTTACCAGAGTTTGTCTTTATTTTTGTCAGTAAAGTTTCCTCTGAGAGCACGTCTGCTGCTGTAACTATGATTTTCTGAACTGTAACATAATGTTCTGTATAGAACTTGCAGGCTGATTTGATATGGATACATTTCTTATCATTAATAAAGAATAAAGTAGTATTTCTCTTACCATTAACCAGCTGAGATTTCTATGCATTTTAAATACATTTGTTCTGGAATCACAACCCATGACGAAGCGAGCTGCTCTATTTTACTCTTATCATGTCTGACCACTGGGCAGCAGTCAAGAGTCCACAAGATTAAAGCTTGTGTTATTAATTAAAGTTGATTTTAGTGACAAATATGTCCTGCATCTTCTAACGACAGAGATGCCACTTCCCATTTTACTGACCATTTAAAGTATATATGTGTTTTCCATGAAGGTTTGTCATCTATGACTCCCAGCAGTTTGGTCTCTTTGATTTTTGAAAATTTTATTTCTAACCTGCATGATAAAAAAGTGAAAAAACAAAATACAAATGCCCCTCAGATCCTCTGGCTCTTCCTTTCTAGCTGTTCCAGAGTAGAACTAAAACATTTGCTGCTTTTAGCCGCGATGCTCCAAAACTTTGGAACAGCTGGAATTTTATACCGTATCAGCCTGAATATAAGACGGTGTTTTTTTCTTTGAAATCAGACTGATAAAGTGGGCGTCGTCTTCCATTCGGGGTCTAGACGTTATACCCATTTACAACACTAGATGGCGCCAGATATCTTTAAATGCTGAACTTAACTCCCCAGGCCAAAGAGAACCCCTGTCACGAAGAAGAAAAATAAAAAATATACTTACCGTATTGTCCCGATTATAAGATGACCCCGATTATAAGACGATCCTCTTTTTCAAGACTCAAGTTTGAAGAAAGTCTTTTTGACACCAAATTCAATTTGTATACAGAAAAATAATTAAGGTACATCTGAAACAAATGATTATAACAATATATTCGAGAGAAAAAGCCTGTTATTTTGCCTCATTAAACCATCATGTTGAAGTTTGCATCATAACTTCTCCTCAGCTGCCGGTTCACCTGCCGATCTTCCACCCTCTTTTCTCCAGATTGTCGCTACGTTTCTCCACTTTCTGTTATCTCTTCTCTTATTTTCTTCTCTTTTCTTTCTTATACTATTTTTTATTTTTCTTCTTCGTGACAGGAGTTCCTTTGTCCTGGGGAGTTTAGTTCAGCATTCACTTTAAAGATATCTGGCGCCATCTAGCGTTGTGAATGGGTATAACGTTTAGACCCCGAATGTAAGACGACCCCCACTTTTTCAGTCTTATTTCAATGTAAAAAACACCGTCTTATATTCAGACCAATACGGTATTTTTCAGTCCAAATGTTAAGCACTTTGTATTTCATGTACCTGGATGAAAGGAGCTTTGATTGATTGATTGACTGTTGTCCGTCACCAGGGACGTTGCCGTGGATACGGTGAAGACGGGGATGGGCGGGGCCACGGGGAACAAAGGGGGCGTGGCCATCCGGCTGCTGTTCCACACCACCAGCATCTGCTTCGTCTGCTCTCACTTCGCCGCCGGCCAATCACAGGTCAAGGAGAGGAACGACGACTACAACGAGATCACGCGCCGCCTCACCTTCCCCATGGTAACCACGGCAACCAAATCCTCGCTGCCCGCCCACAAATGCTGCTTTTTCAGAGTTTGATTGCCACGACCATCATTTCTTGCACGATGTAAAATTGATAATATGGAACGTTGAGTATTTGATTCTTCAAAATACACACTGCAAAAAAATGTCTAATTTTTAGTCAAAAAATCTCATTAAACTTAAAACAAGAGTCATTACCAGAAAAATAACTTGTTATTTGACAATTTTCACCTGTTTCAAGTACATTTTCACTTGAAATAAGTAGAAAAATCTGCCAGTGGAACAAGATTTATCTTCTTATTACAAGCAAAAAAATCTTGTTCCACTGGCAGATTTTTCTACTTATTTCAAGTGAAAATCTACTTGAAACAGGTGAAAATTGTTGTTTTTTCCAGTGATGAGTCTTGTTTTAAGTGTAGTTAGATTTTTGACTAAAAATGAGACATTTTAGCTAGAAATAAGACAAATATTCCTGGTAAGATTTTGAGTTTTTGCAGTGTTGGGGGAAAAGCAAATGGTCTAGAGCAGGGATCAGCAACCCGCGGCTCTAGAGCCGCATGCAGCTCTTTAGCGCCACCCTAGTAGCTCCTGGAGCTTTTTAGAAAAAGTTTTTCTTCTTCTTTTTTTTCTCTTTTCCTTTTTTCTCTTTTTTTCTTCTTCTTTTTTCAATTTTTTCCTCTTTTTTCTTCCTTTTTCCTTTCCTTTTTAATCTCGACATTTCCACTTTTTTCTCGAAATTTGACTTTTTTCTCGACTTTTTTCACGAAATTTTTACTTTTTTCTCGAAATTTCGATTTTTTTCTCGAGATTGTACTTCAACATTAATCTCGACATTTTGACTTTTTTCTCGGAATTTTGACTTTTTTCTCAACATTTCAACTTTCAACTTTTTTCTTCCTTTTTCTTTTCCTTTTTAATCTCGACATTTTGACTTTTTTCTCGAAAATTTTGACTTTTTTCTCGTCTTTTTCCTCATCATTTCAACTTTTTTCTCGACATTTCGACTTTTTTCTTGAAGTGCATAATGAAAAAATAATCTCCCCCCAGTTCTAACTAATATAGAAACATGCAGCATGTGTTTCTTCATTCTAATTCTGATATAAGACTTTTCATTTTTAGCGGCTCCAGACACATTTGTTTTTTGTGTTTTTGGTCCAATATGGATCTAAAACATGTTGGGTTTCCGACCGCTGGACTAGGGAGTAAAACACAGTAAAATTGTAGCTCTACAAAGGTAGAAAACCATAGCATTTTTTGGCAAAGCAGCAGAAATTGGCAGAACTCCGGTCCCGGTCCCGGTCCGGGTCCAGACCCGAACCCCCGGGTCGCAGGTACCGTTGGTATCAATACTGATCCTCTGGTGTCCCTCAGGGCCGGCTACTCTACTCCCACGACTACGTGTTCTGGTGCGGGGACTTCAACTACCGCATCGGTCTGCCCAACGACGAGGTGAAGGAGCTGATCCGGCAGCAGAACTGGGACGCCCTGACGGCCGGAGACCAGTTACTGGAGCAGAAGAACTCTGGACTGGTAATAATATAAATATATATAAATATATATAAATACAGACCAGTTACTGGAGCAGAAGAACTCTGGACTGGTAGGAATATAAATATATATAAATATATATAAATACAGACCAGTTACTGGAGCAGAAGAACTCTGGACTGGTAGGAATATAAATATATATAAATATATATAAATACAGACCAGTTACTGGAGCAGAAGAACTCTGGACTGGTAGGAATATAAATATATATAAATATATATAAATATAGACCAGTTACTGGAGCAGAAGAACTCTGGACTGGTAATAAATATAAATATATATAAATATATATAAATACAGACCAGTTACTGGAGCAGAAGAACTCTGGACTGGTAAATATATAAATATATATAAATATATATAAATACAGACCAGTTACTGGAGCAGAAGAACTCTGGACTGGTAAATATATAAATATATATAAATATATATAAATACAGACCAGTTACTGGAGCAGAAGAACTCTGGACTGGTAATAAATATAAATATATATAAATATATATAAATACAGACCAGTTACTGGAGCAGAAACACACTGGACTGGTAAATATATAAATATATATAAATATATATAAATACAGACCAGTTACTGGAGCAGAAGAACTCTGGACTGGTAAATATATAAATATATATAAATATATATAAATACAGACCAGTTACTGGAGCAGAAGAACTCTGGACTGGTAATAAATATAAATATATATAAATATATATAAATACAGACCAGTTACTGGAGCAGAAACACACTGGACTGGTAATAAATATAAATATATATAAATATATATAAATACAGACCAGTTACTGGAGCAGAAGAACTCTGGACTGGTAGGAATATAAATATATATAAATATATATAAATACAGACCAGTTACTGGAGCAGAAGAACTCTGGACTGGTAATAATATAAATATATATAAATATATATAAATACAGACCAGTTACTGGAGCAGAAGAACTCTGGACTGGTAATAAATATATAAATATATATAAATATATATAAATATATATAAATACAGACCAGTTACTGGAGCAGAAGAACTCTGGACTGGTAAATATATAAATATATATAAATATATATAAATACAGACCAGTTACTGGAGCAGAAGAACTCTGGACTGGTAATAAATATATAAATATATATAAATATATATAAATACAGACCAGTTACTGGAGCAGAAGAACTCTGGACTGGTAATAAATATAAATATATATAAATACAGACCAGTTACTGGAGCAGAAGAACTCTGGACTGGTAATAATATAAATATATATAAATATAGACCAAACTTTTGGCTGTGATATAATGATATAATGATATAATACCATATATATATATATAATACCACGGCCTGAAATGATTATTGCTTTTATTAAACGGTTAGCAATAATGTAAATATGAAAGAGGAATACACAATCTATTTCATGTAGTTTTTAATTAATCACAAATACATATTATCCTGTAAAAATACCACACACTTCACCAATAAAAATGTGGATTTCAAATCTTCTCTTTTTAGTTTATTCAATTGATTAGTCATGCACTGCAATTTTGTAATGTCCTAGAAATTTAAATTCTTATTTGGGGACCTTTAGCAGATATGAGATTAATTAGATTAATTAATTATAAATCCTGTAATACATAATTTTTTTAATCGCCTGACAGCACTAATATATATAAACTAATATTGTCTTCATTCTTCCCCAGGTGTTCCGAGGTTTCATCGAGGGAAACCTGGACTTTGCTCCCACGTATAAATACGACCTTTTCTCGGAGGATTACGACACCAGTGAGAAGTGTCGTACGCCGGCCTGGACCGACCGGATCCTGTGGAAGAGACGGAAGTGGAACTTCAACAAGACGGGTCAGACCAGACGACAGGCTCCAGAGCAGAGATGTAGAGACTAGAGTACAGACTTAATCCTGTATGAATCCAGACAGGGACTGAATTCCAAAGCCTTGCATTTGATCATTGATTGTTCCCTATTTATCTCACTGTGGAATTGTGGGGGATCCACCTTTAAAACCACCTTAAATCACCTTAAATTCTCTGCTTTTCTGGAGGTTGGTAGCCGAAAAAATAAAGTTGATAATATAGGATAGGCCAGGGGTCGGCAACCCAACATGTTTTAGATTCATATTGGACAAAAAACACAAAAAACAAATATATCTGGAGCCGCAAAAAATGAAAGGTTTTGTATAATCCTTATAATGAAGACAACACATGCTGCATGTTTCTATATTAGTTAGAACTGGGGGAAGGGTTTATTATTCATTATGCACTTCGAGAAAAAAGTTGAAATGTCAAGAAAAAAGTCATAATTTTGAGAAAAAAGTCGAAATGTTGAGAAAAAAGTTGAAATGTCGAGATTAATGTTGAAGTACAATCTCTAGAAAAAAATCGAAATGTCGAGAAAAAAGTCAACATTTTGAGAAAAAAGTCGAAATGTCGAGATTAAAAAGGAAAGGAAAAAGGAAGAAAAAAGCGAACAAAAGGAAAAAAGGAAGAAAAAAAATGTAAAAAAAAAAAGGAAAAAAAAGAAGAAAAAAAGGAAAAAAAGGTCAAACATTTCTGAAAAAGCTCCAGGAGCCTCCAGGGCGGCGCTAAAGAGCCGCGGGTTGCCGAGCTGCTTTAGGGACTCGTAGAAATGTCAACGCTGTGCACAATGTTTTTTGGTGTTGTTTTTGTGTCATGATTGAATAAACTTCATTCATTCATTCACCGGTCGTTCCGTCTGCAGCGGAGGAGATGAACGTGGTGGGCGGAGCCTCCACGGCGGCCGACGCCCAGGACGACCCGGAGACCTGGAGCCCCGGAACCTTGAAGTTCTACGGAAGAGCCGAGCTCAAGACCTCCGACCACAGGTAGCTACGTAGCAGAGACCTCAGGTAGCTAGCAGAGACCTCAGGTAGCTAGCAGAGACCTCAGGTAGCTAGCAGAGACCTCAGGTAGCTAGCAGAGACCTCAGGTAGCTAGCAGAGACCTCAGGTAGCTAGCAGAGACCTCAGGTAGCTACGTAGCAGAGACCTCAGGTAGCTAGCAGAGACCTCAGGTAGCTACGTAGCAGAGACCACGGAGTATTTTAATTTGTGTACTCGCCGATACCGAGTACCGATCCGATACTTCTACCACGAAAACAACTAAAGGCTAAAAATGCAATGAATTGGAAGACAGGTTTTATTTGAAACAGATAAAGTCAATAAAAATGAATAAAATTAGTAGAATAACTTTCTTAAACAAAAAAATAATCTTTCTGTGTAAATAAAAAGTCTCCACACTGGCACTGTCTTCACATTTAAGAAAATATCAAACATATACCGTATCGGCCCAAATATAAGACGACCCTGATTATAAGACGACCCTGATTATAAGACGACCCTGATTATAAGACGACCTGATTATAAGACGACCCTGATTATAAGACGACCCTGATTATAAGACGACCCTGATTATAAGACGACTCTGAATATAAGACGACCCTGATTATAAGACGACCTGATTATAAGACGACCTGATTATAAGACGACCTGATTATAAGACGACCTGATTATAAGACGACCTGATTATAAGACGACCTGATTATAAGACGACCTGATTATAAGACGACCTGATTATAAGACGACCTGATTATAAGACGACCTGATTATAAGACGACCTGATTATAAGACGACCCTGATTATAAGACGACCTGATTATAAGACGACCCTGATTATAAGACGACTCTGAATATAAGACGACCCTGATTATAAGACGACCCTGATTATAAGACGACCCTGATTATAAGACGACCCTGATTATAAGACGACCCTGAATATAAGACGACCCTGATTATAAGACGACCCTGATTATAAGACGACCCTGATTATAAGACGACCCTGATTATAAGACGACCCTGATTATAAGACGACCCTGATTATAAGACGACTCTGAATATAAGACGACCTGATTATAAGACGACCCTGATTATAAGACGACTCTGAATATAAGACGACCCTGATTATAAGACGACCTGATTATAAGACGACCTGATTATAAGACGACCTGATTATAAGACGACCCTGATTATAAGACGACCCTGATTATAAGACGACCTGATTATAAGACGACCTGATTATAAGACGACCTGATTATAAGACGACCGTCTTTTTCAAATTTTCAAGTTTGAAAAAAAGACTTTTGTAACACCAAATTCAATTTTTATACAGAAAATAATTACAGTATTACAGTATTACACCACATTTCACAGCTGCTTTGCAATTGTTGAAGACTCATTTATCCCCATGTGTTGGAATCAGCCGGCCGGGCTTTAACCTGCCGATCTTCCACACACTTTTCTCCTGAGTGTCACAAAGTTTCTCCATTTTCTATTATCTCTTCTCTTATTTTCTTATCTTTTCTTTTCCGGTATTTTTTATTTTTCTTCTTTGTGACAGGGATACGTTTTAAAGATATCACCACCACTGACTGCAGCTCAGCATCTCCCCCTAGAGTCTCTAATCAGTAACTACAACAACAATGAAGTATCGATGCGTGGTATGGGAGAATGTTTGCGAGTACGAGTTTATGAGGCAAAGCAAGTTTATTTATATAGCACAATTCAACACAAGGTAATTCAAAGTGCTTTACATTGATATTAAAAGCGGAAAGACATAATTAGACAGTAAATAACAAAGAAAATGAAATAAAATTATGAGAAAAGAGGTAAAATAATAAAAAGCACAAGCAGTTTAAAACTAAGGGCAGTAGATCCAGCAGGTAAGTATTTAATGAAACAGTAATGTTTTTAGGCCTGTGTTTGAGGCCAAAATTAATCTTGGTAAGTCTAAATATAGTATATTTACTTAATCCTTTCTTTGAAAGAAGGTGAATATGAATTGGTTCATGGTGTTGTTTGTGTTGTTATTATGAACAGATAAGTTCAGAAGGAATCATTTTGTGTTGGTTTGTTGCCTTTTCTCTGCCCCTCCTTTCTTATGTCAGAGCGTCTGCAGTGATTTAATGATTGATTATTGATTTAATCAGTGATTAATGATTTAATGAGTGATTAATGAACCTGCAGCTGGAGGGAAGAGAGTGAGAGTGGGAAGCGGGACAGTTTTTTGACGCAAAGGGCAGATCGCAGAATTTATAATAAGATGCTTTTTGTCTTTTTATGGATACTTCTTGCAACAGAATAATCTGCTGAATTATTATTAAATTGCATCAACTTGGAGGTGACGCTGGATCCGCGTCTGTCTTTTGTTTTTGACTGTGTTGACCCGCTCAGTAGCGGCTCACTAAAGTTTGAAAGAGAAGCCGCAGCAGCCTGATTTAAAGGATCTACAGTTGGAGCAGAATCTACAGGAAGTTTGTTCCACCGTGAGGAGCAGAATAACTGAACGCTGCTGAACCTTGATGCTTCTTGAGATATGAGAGCAGTATCAGCCCCGATACTGATACCGATACCAGTATTGGTATCAAGACATCCCTAGTTCAGGGACCGGGTTCCTCCAGAACCAGAACTCCCTCTAACCCCTCTCGTCCCCCCCAGGCCGGTGGTGTCGGTGATGGACGTGGACGTCCTGGAGGTGGACCCTGAGGCCCGGCACCAGGTCTACAAGGACGTGATCGCCCTGCAGGGCCCGCCCGACGGAACCATCCTGGTGTCGCTCTGCTCGTCCGGGCCCAGCGACTTCTTCAGTGACGAGCTCATCGACGAGCTGCTGGACAAGTTCGCCCAGTTCGGAGAGGTTATTCTCATCAGGTGATTATAATTATTATAATAATCATTCTCATCAGGTAATAATAATTATAATAATAATAATTATTCTGATCAGGTAATAACAGAGGTTATTCTCATCAGGTAATGAAATTAAATATAATTATAATAATCATACTCATCAGGTAATTATAATAATTATAATAATTATTATTATTCTGATCAGGTAATTATAATGATTATAATAATAATGATGTTATTCTCATCAGGTAATAATTATTATTATTATAATAATTATACTGATCAGGTAATAACAGTAATAATAATTAAAGCTGCAGCAGTGATGAACGGGCCCTCGCACGTGCGATTTTCACCAATAAATGTCAAGGACTCAAAACTGAGTCCGATGACACCACCCATGACTCTTTATGTCAAACCATTCAAAAGTTCTGGTAGAAAGTAGGAACTATCAAATATGGACCAATCAGATGAAGGCGCACTTTTTGGCGTCTAGCGTTGCCACGGTAACACTTTTGACAGAGAAAAGTAATGCGTGTAGTTGCAAGATGGAGACGCACATTTTGATGTATAACACACCTGGGTGCACGTTACGGTTCGGGCTGAATTAACTGCAGAAGGAATGGCATAAATTGCGCCAAAATGACACCATTAATTCCAAATGTCCAACTTCCTGTTGGGTTTGGGCCATGGCTCCAAGAGACTTTTCTTTAAGTTGTGACATGATACAGGTGTGTAGCGATTTTCGTGCATGTACGTCAAACCGTATTGTGGGGCTTGAGTCACAAAGTTTTCTAGGGGGCGCTGTTGAGCCGTTAGGCCACGCCCATTAATGCAAACCATTAAATATCACATTTATCACTGTGGCAGAGAAGAGAAAAGAGAATAAAACAATTAAAAACAGCAACTAGGGAAAGAAAGTAAAACAGCATTGTTTAGTGATAAAATGCTTTGCTAAACAGAAATTGTTTTTAGTCCTTGACCATAATTGGTGCAAATTAGCCCCGCCCCTTCATCTGATTTGTCCATATGTAATAGTTCCTACTTTCTCATAAAAGAGAAAGTAGGAACTATTAAATATGTCATAGGACTTTGTTTTGAATCCTTGACTTTTATTGGTGAAAATTGCACGTGCGACGGCCCGTTCATCCGTTCATCGCTGCTGCAGCTTTAATTTATTTATTATTATAGGATATTATGTATTTGTTGATGTTTCCTGCAGGTTTGTGGAGGAGAAGATGTGGGTAACTTTCCTGGAAGGATACTCCGCGCTGGCCGCACTGTCGCTCAGCGCCTCCACGGTGAGTTACACGCTATAATCCATTAATAATCCATTAATAATCCCATAACACCATCAGTTAGATTATCAGGCCCACTCATGTTTCTATTCATACAAAAGGAATCAGATTACCCAGCATGCTCCTGGAGTTCAGGGGAAATCAGCTGATGTTTTGGACAGAATGATCTGGTAGATTTGTAGTCGAGACTAAACCAGAACCAAGACTAGTTAAGGTCAAGACTAGTTAAGGTCAAGACTAGTTAAGATCAAGACTAGTTAAGGTCAAGACTAGTTAAGATCAAGACTAGCTAAGATCAAGACTAGTTAAGGTCAAGACTAGTTAAGATCAAGACCACAAAAAACTGGTCTGGAGAACTACAAGTGTATGATCTGGTTACATCATGTAAAATGATTTAAAACACTTTAAGGTGCCGTGTGACATCAGGTCTAATCTGTGGACAGTAAACCTGGTTGGAACTGTTTATAGTTTATAGTTTTATTTGTTTTATTTATTAGGGCCTATTGTATCTGTAGGAGAAGTTTTTTTAAAAAAAGGAGTTAAAACTTTCCTGTTCAGGAAGGCTTTCCCAGGTCGCTTTTAGATGTTTTTATTATTTGTATCCTTTTTTTACTTCTAGTCTTTTGTGTCTTGATTTTTTTTCCTTGTTTATGTAAGCACTTTGAGATTATTCATGAAAAGTGCTCTACAAATAAAATTTATTATTATTATTATTATTATTATTATTATTATTATTATTATTATTATTATTATTATTATTATTATTATTATTATTATTATTATTATTATGTTATTATTATCCTCGTTTTCCTCGTTTTTATTTTTATTTTTCTTCCGACAAAAATTTTTTTCCCCCTAAACGTTCCCCAAAAGTCACCAAATTTTGCACCAATCCAGGCCTGGTGATAAATGTGATATTTAATGGTTTGCATTGATGGGCGTGGCCTAACGGCTCAACAGCGCCCCCTAGAAAACTTTGTTCCTCAAGCCCGACAATACGGTTTGACGTACATGAACGAAAATCGGTACACACCTGTATCATGTCGCAACTGAAAGAAAAGTCTCTTGGAGCCATGGCCCAAACCCAACAGGAAGTCGGCCATTTTGAATTAATCGTGTCATTTTGGCGCAATTTATGCCATTTCTTCGGCAGTTAATGCGGCCCGAACCGTAACGTGCAGACACCTGGCTGCACGTTAGACATCAAAATATGCGTCTAGATCAGGGCCTGGCAACCTGCTGCTCTTTAGTGCCGCCCTAGTGGCTCCTGGAGCTTTTTCAAAAATGTTTGACCTTTTTTTCCCTTTTTTTCTTCTTTTTTCCCTTTTTTATTTTTTTTTTTTTTTCTTCTTTTTTCCCTTTTTTATTTTTTTCCTTTTTTTCCTCTTTTTTTCTTCCTTTTTCCTTTCCTTTTTAATCTCGACATTTTGACTTTTTTATCCAAATTTTGACTTTTTTCTCGACATTTCAACTTTTTTCTCTCGACATTTTGTCTTTTTTATCGAGATTGAACTTCAACATTAATCTCGACATTTCAACTTTTTTCCTCAATTTCCACTTTTTCTCAACATTTTGAATTTTTTCTCGACATTTCGACTTTTTTCTCAAAGTGCATAATGAAAAAAAAATATTCCCCCAGTTATAACTAATATAGAAACATGCAGCATGTGTTTCCTTCATTCTAAGATGATACAAGACTGAATTCTTTGCGGCTCCAGACATATTTGTTTTTTGTGTTTTTGGTCCAATATGGCTCTAAAACATTTTGGTTTGCCGACCCCTGAATTAGATCCTGCGACGATGGGCATTACTTTTGTCAGTCAAAGCGTTACCGTGGCGACGCTAGACGCCAAAAAGCGCCCCCACCCTTCATCTGATTGGTCCATATTTGATAGTTCCTACTTTCTGCAGTAACTTTTGAATGGTTTGACATAAAGAGTCATGGTGGTGTCATCAGACTCTGTTTTGAGTCCTTGACTTTTATTGGTGAAAATTGCAGGTGCGAGGGCCCGTTCATCCGTTCATCGCTGCAGCAGCTTTAATTGTATTTATTTCTGGTCTCTCTGCAGGTTCTGGGGAAGATGATCGATATCCGTCTGCGGAGTCCCGGCTGGATCCGGAGTCTGGAGGAGGAAATGAGCGTGGATAGAATCTGCGGCAGCATCCCGACCTCGGCCAGCTCCACGCTGCTGGCTGAAGACGTGGACCTGGGGGACGACTACGATATGGAGGGTGAGGGGGTGAATCCTGGTTCTGAGAGCTGGGACTAGTGTTGTTTCTGTCAGCCTGTTTCAATTCTAGTTTTACCCTAATCCACGGGTGGCCAACCCGTGGCTCGCGGGCCACATACGGCTCTTTTCCTGGTGTCATGCAGCTATTTTCCTGGTGTCATGCAGCTCTTTTCCTGGTGTCATGCAGCTCTTTTCCTGGTGTCATGCAGCTCTTTTCCTGGTGTCATGCAGCTCTTTTCCTGGTGTTATGCAGCTCTTTTCCTGGTGTCATGCAGCTCTTTTCCTGGTGTCATGCAGCTCTTTTCCTGGTGTCATGCAGCTCTTTTCCTGGTGTCATGCAGCTCTTTTCTTGGTGTCATGCAGCTCTTTTCTTGGTGTCATACAGCTCTTTTCCTGGTGTCATACAGCTCTTTTCCTGGTGTCATGCAGCTCTTTTCCTGGTGTCATGCGGCTCTTTTCCTGGTGTCATGCAGCTCTTTTCTTGGTGTCATACGGTTCTTTTCCCAGAGTCATGCAGCTCTTTTCCTGGTGTCATGTGACTCTTTTCCTGGTGTCATTCGGCTCTTTTCCTGGTGTCATGCAGCTCTTTTCCCGGTGTCATGCAGCTCTTTTCCCGGTGTCATGCAGCTCTTTTCCTGGTGTCATACGGCTCTTTTCCCGGTGTCATGCAGCTCTTTTCCCGGTGTCATGCGGCTCTTTTCCCGGTGTCATGCGGCTCTTTTCCCGGAGTCATGCGGCTCTTTTCCTGGTGTCATGCGGCTCTTTTCCCGGAGTCATGCGGCTCTTTTCCTGGTGTCATGCAGCTCTTTTCCCGGAGTCATGCGGCTCTTTTCCCGGAGTCATGTGGCTCTTTTCCCGGAGTCATGCGGCTCTTTTCCTGGTGTCATGCGGCTCTTTTCCCGGAGTCATGCGGCTCTTTTCCTGGTGTCATGCAGCTCTTTTCCCGGTGTCATGCGGCTCTTTTCCCGGTGTCATACGGCTCTTTTCCCGGTGTCATGCGGCTCTTTTCCTGGTGTCATGCGGCTCTTTTCCTGGTGTCATGCAGCTCTTTTCCTGGTGTCATGCAGCTCTTTTCCTGGTGTCATGCAGCTCTTTTCCTGGTGTCATGCAGCTCTTTTCCTGGTGTCATGCAGCTCTTTTCCCGGTGTCATACAGCTCTTTTCCTGGTGTCATACGGCTCTTTTCCCGGTGTCATACGGCTCTTTTCCCGGTGTCATGCAGCTCTTTTCCCGGTGTCATGCAGCTCTTTTCCTGGTGTCATGCAGCTCTTTTCCTGGTGTAATGCAGCTCTTTTCCTGGTGTCATGCAGCTCTTTTCCTGGTGTCATGCAGCTCTTTTCCCGGTGTCATACAGCTCTTTTCCTGGTGTCATGCAGCTCTTTTCCTGGTGTCATGCAGCTCTTTTCCCGGTGTCATGCAGCTCTTTTCCTGGTGTCATGCAGCTCTTTTCCTGGTGTCATGCAGCTCTTTTCCTGGTGTAATGCAGCTCTTTTCCTGGTGTAATGCAGCTCTTTTCCTGGTGTCATGCAGCTCTTTTCCTGGTGTCATGCAGCTCTTTTCCTGGTGTCATACGGCTCTTTTCCCGGTGTCATACGGCTCTTTTCCCGGTGTCATGCAGCTCTTTTCCCGGTGTCATACGGCTCTTTTCCCGGTGTCATGCAGCTCTTTTCCCGGTGTCATACGGCTCTTTTCCCGGTGTCATGCGGCTCTTTTCCTGGTGTAATGCAGCTCTTTTCCTGGTGTCATGCAGCTCTTTTCCCGGTGTCATACAGCTCTTTTCCTGGTGTCATACGGCTCTTTTCCCGGTGTCATACGGCTCTTTTCCCGGTGTAATGTAGCTCTTTTCCTGGTGTCATGCAGCTCTTTTCCCGGTGTCATGCGGCTCTTTTCCCGGTGTAATGTAGCTCTTTTCCTGGTGTCATGCAGCTCTTTTCCCGGTGTCATGCGGCTCTTTTCCCGGTGTAATGTAGCTCTTTTCCTGGTGTCATGCAGCTCTTTTCCCGGTGTCATGCGGCTCTTTTCCCGGTGTAATGTAGCTCTTTTCCTGGTGTCATACGGCTCTTTTCCTGATGTCATACGGCTCTTTTCCCGGTGTCATACGGCTCTTTTCCCGGTGTCATACGGCTCTTTTCCTGGTGTCATGCAGCTCTTTTCCTGGTGTCATGCAGCTCTTTTCCTGGTGTCATGCAGCTCTTTTCCCGGTGTCATGCAGCTCTTTTCCCGGTGTCATGCAGCTCTTTTCCTGGTGTCATACGGCTCTTTTCCCGGTGTCATGCAGCTCTTTTCCCGGTGTCATGCGGCTCTTTTCCTGGTGTCATGCGGCTCTTTTCCCGGAGTCATGCGGCTCTTTTCCTGGTGTCATGCGGCTCTTTTCCCGGAGTCATGCGGCTCTTTTCCTGGTGTCATGCAGCTCTTTTCCCGGTGTCATGCGGCTCTTTTCCTGGTGTCATGCAGCTCTTTTCCCGGTGTCATGCAGCTCTTTTCCCGGTGTCATGCGGCTCTTTTCCTGGTGTCATGCAGCTCTTTTCCCGGTGTCATGCGGCTCTTTTCCTGGTGTCATGCAGCTCTTTTCCCGGTGTCATGCAGCTCTTTTCCCGGTGTCATGCGGCTCTTTTCCTGGTGTCATGCAGCTCTTTTCCTGGTGTCATGCGGCTCTTTTCCCGGAGTCATGCGGCTCTTTTCCTGGTGTCATGCGGCTCTTTTCCCGGAGTCATGCGGCTCTTTTCCTGGTGTCATGCAGCTCTTTTCCCGGTGTCATGCGGCTCTTTTCCCGGTGTAATGTAGCTCTTTTCCTGGTGTCATGCAGCTCTTTTCCCGGTGTCATGCGGCTCTTTTCCCGGTGTAATGTAGCTCTTTTCCTGGTGTCATGCAGCTCTTTTCCCGGTGTCATACGGCTCTTTTCCTGATGTCATACGGCTCTTTTCCCGGTGTCATGCGGCTCTTTTCCCGGTGTCATACGGCTCTTTTCCTGGTGTCATGCAGCTCTTTTCCCGGTGTCATGCAGCTCTTTTCCCGGAGTCATGCGGCTCTTTTCCTGGTGTCATGCGGCTCTTTTCCCGGAGTCATGCGGCTCTTTTCCTGGTGTCATGCAGCTCTTTTCCTGGTGTCATACGGCTCTTTTCCTGATGTCATACGGCTCTTTTCCTGGTGTCATGCAGCTCTTTTCAGGGAGTGAGGGATCATGGGTATTTTTACGTCTCAGAGAGAGCAGGGAGTGAGGGATCATGGGTAGTTGATGGAGTGAAGGATCATGGGTAGTTGGTCTTTACAGTAACACAGGAACCAATCGTGGCTCTGACTGGTTGGACACCGCTGTTCTACGATATTGCATTATATATTTTATTATTGTTATCGTCACATGAGCATTATTTTCGTCTCGTCTTGTTTCCCTCAGGTGATAAAGGTTCGTTGAGAATGTTATTTGGTTTTATTCTCTGTGTTTCCAGGGGACGTGGACGAGGAGCTGGAGCAGATCCTCCCCCAGCACCTGCAGCCCGGGTCCGGGTCGGGGTCGGGGTCTGGCCCGGGCTCGTCCCCCCTGGCCTCCCCCCGGGGAAGCCCCTGCCCCTCCCCCACCCACGGGGAAGCCCCCAGCCGGCCCGGCCGCTCCCAGCACCCACGCAGACCCTCGCAGGGTAAGACCCGGATCTGACGGGGACCAGTACCGGGACCGGGACCCGGTTCTGACAGGGTCTCCATTGATACCAAACATAAACGTTATAAATGTTTTACATGCTTTACATTAAAGCATTTACATTTGAGGGATGTTTTTAGCCTGTTATTGTATTATATTATATTATTATATATATTATATAATAATAAAACTATTATGATGATGATTTAGTTTATATTATTATATATATTATTATTTATAATATTGTATATATTATTGTATATATTATTATATATATTATATATATCATTGTATATATTATTGTATATATAATAAAATATATTATCATATATATTGTATAATAATAAACTATATGATGATGGCTTTAGTTGATATTATTATATATTATTAGTGCCACGGCCCCCGGCCAGAGGCACGACTCCTCCAAAGCTATGCAATAGCAAGGAGGAGTAGGCCTCTGGCCGGAGGCCAGAGGCACTATTGTTATTCTGCGGGTTTATTAGTGCCACGGCTGCGCCACGTGGCACTCCTCCTCCATTGAGCTGCGCAAGCTCAATGGAGGCGGAGTGCCTCGTGCGCAGCACGAGGCACTCATACTATTGCTCAGGCTTATTATTATTATTATATATTCTTCCGTAAAAACTTCGGCGCGTAACTAGTCCCGCAGCTTTGAGAAAACGCGAAAAGTAAAAACGTAGAAACGTGCGCCTTACTCGGGAATCGATTGGTATGACTTTTATTAGCGATTGGCGTGCACGTTTTTGCGCAACGTGCACAAACGTGCGCTTTTTGCCCCATCCGGAACGCATTGCGTGAAGTTTGGGGCCTCACCACTCGCACACCGTTACTCGAAAAATTATGAACCGATTTAGAAAGTTGTAGGCCCTGAATTTAACTACAGTCCTGTGGATTTTCAGAACGATGGCACGAATAGTTTTTGCACGAAGTGCAAAAACATTTCCAAATTTCCAAACTAATGGGGAGATTTTCCCATGTATTTGTATGGGGCAGCATTTCACACTGTGCGTGGGAGGAGGTTAAAAAAAAAAAAAAAACACCTTTTTTCTGAGTCACGTATCTTTCTCATACTTGCACGTAGAAACGTCATTCAAACTTCAAAACGGAGGAAAACTTCTCTTCTCTCTCCAAACCCCGGACTGTTTTTTCCTAAAATGTACACTTTTCAAGATATGAGCGCTCAAGCGAGGACTGGAAATCACTTTTTTGTCAAATCTTCAGTGCGGTTCGAATTCATTAGAGTGGAGAGACTTTCGAAAAATGATCATAATTTTTATTTGTAACTCGAGCTCACGGGCAAACCGTATAAGCTAGAAAGATAATTTTTGGTCAGAATGTAGACATGGATGTTGAGATTCATAAAATGTGACTTTGACATGCGTGGTGTGCACACAATTTTAACGGGGGGCCCAACAGACACGCCAAATCCTGTCTCGCTCTCCATTGAGTCCCATGTTAAATGAAGTTTTCTTCAAAAAAATCTCATTTTTGTTTTCGAATTGCCGTTACTAACACATTTTAAGGAATATCTGAATGAAAATAAGATTGACAGAATGTTCTGGGTTCTCCGTCTCTCACGATGTTTTCATTTTTCTGCTAAGAGCTACGGTTTGACCGCAAAGTGGAGTGATTTGAGGTTTGTCACAACCGAAAATCTAGCTGTCATTCCCGCTCCCTCTGTATCAGGTTCTTGTTGCCCCTAACAACCAGAACTCAGGTGTACTGATTAGACTGACCCAGACCTTGTCACATGACACAGTCATTACAGACTTCATGTAATATAACCTGGATAATGGAGAAATCTGAACCCTGACCTTTTGACCTTACATGATCCCCAGTCCTGCTGGGAACAGGTTCATTGGATATATGTGTATATTATTATTATTATACATATAAATATTTACATTTGTATATTATATATACAAATTAGCCCCGCCCCTTCTTGTGATTGGCCGATACGTTATAGTCCAATATCTTTTGAATGGTTTGACATACAGAGACATGGGTGGTGTCAAATGACTAAGTATCGAGTCCCTGACCCTCATTGGTGACAATTAGCCACGCCCCTTCTTCTGATTGGCCGATACGTTATAGTCCAATATCTTTTGAATGGTTTGACATACAGAGACATGGGTGGTGTCAAATGACTAAGTATGGAGTCCCTGACCCTCATTGGTGCAAATTAGCCCCGCCCCTTCTTCTGATTGGCCGATACGTTATAGTCCAATATCTTTTGAATGGTTTGACATACAGAGACATGGGTGGTGTCAAATGACTAAGTATCGAGTCCCTGACCCTCATTGGTGCAAATTAGCCACGCCCCTTATTCTGATTGGCTGATACGTTATAGTCCAATATCTTTTGAATGGTTTGACATACAGAGACATGGGTGGTGTCAAATGACTAAGTATCGAGTCCCTGACCCTCATTGGTGCAAATTAGCCCCGCCCCTTCTTCTGATTGGCTGATACGTTATAGTCCAATATCTTTTGAATGGATTGACATACAGAGACATGGGTGGTGTCAAATGACTAAGTATCGAGTCCCTGACCCTCATTGGTGCAAATTAGCCCCGCCCCTTCTTCTGATTGGCTGATACGTTAAAGTCCAATATCTTTTGAATGGTTTGACATACAGAGACATGGGTGGTGTCAAATGACTAAGTATCGAGTCCCTGACCCTCATTGGTGCAAATTAGCCCCGCCCCTTCTTCTGATTGGCCGATACGTTATAGTCCAATATCTTTTGAATGGTTTGACATACAGAGTCATGGATGATGTCATATTAATCAGTATATTAATCAGTATATTAATCAGTATATTATTCAGTATCGAGCCCCGCGATCATCCGGCAGTAGTCCGTGGCACTTCAAAATTTCCCGGGAATTTTGGTCTAGTTCAACTTATTCCTCTTCCGGACAACTTTCGGTTCGCTACTCCTCCTAGAGCTTTGAGAAAACGCGAAAAGTAAAAACGTAGAAACATGCGCCTTAATCGGGAATCGTGTGCTATGACTTTTATAAGCAATTGGCGTGCACGTTTTTGCGCAACGTGCACAAACGTGCGCGCTAAAACCCATCCGGAATGCATTGGGAGAACTTTGGGGCCTCACCAATCGCACACGGTTACTCGAAAAATTCTGAACCAAATTAGAAAGTTGTAGGCCCTGAATTTAACTACAGTCCTGTGGATTTTCAGAGCGATGGCACAAATAGTTTTTGCACGAAGTGCAAAAACATTTCCAAATTTCCCAAACTAATGGGGAGATCACGTCCCATGCATTCCTATGGCGCCATTCAAAGCGGATGGGAGAAAAAAGACGAAATTCACCTTTTTTCTCAGTCACGTATCTTTCTCATACTTGCACGTAGAAATGTCATTCAAACTTCAAAACGGAGGAAAACTTCTCTTCTCTCTCTGAACCTGGAACTGTTTTTTCCTAAAATGTACACTTTTCAAGATATGAGCGCTCAAGCGAGGACTGGAAATCACTTTTTTGTCAAATCTTCAGTGCGGTTCGAATTCATTAGAGTGGAGAGACTTTCGAAAAATGATCATAATTTTTATTTGTAACTCGAGCTCACGGGCAAACCGTAAAAGCTAGAAAGATAATTTTTGGTCAGAATGTAGACATAGATGTTGAGATTCATAAAATGTGACTTTGACAGGCGTGGTGTGCACACAATTTTAACGGGGGGCCCAACAGACACGCCAAATCCTGTATCGCTCTCCATTCACTCCCATTTTAAATGAAGTTTTCTTAAAAAAAATCTCACTTTTGTTTTCGAATTGCCGTTACTAACGCATTTTAAGGAATATCTGTATGAAAATAACATTTAGATAATCTGGTAGGTTCTCTGTTTCTCAAAATGTTTTCGTTTTTCTGCTAAGAGCTACGGTTTGATTACAAGGTGAAGTTATTTCAGGCTTGTCAAAACCAAAAATCTCTGTATATTCTCTGTATACAGTAGTAAGCTTTTTTTTAAGGTTTTGTTGCCCGGCAACCGGAGCTCAGCTGTTGACTGATTAGGCTGACCCAGAACTGGTCACATGACCCATTCAGTACAGACTTCATAGTATAACCTGGAAAATGGAGAAATCTGAACCCTGACCTTCATCATCCTCTTACTCCTCCTCCTCCTCTTCCTCTTCTTCCTCCTCTTCCTCCTCTTCTTCCTCCTCCTCCTCCTCCTCCTCCTCCTCCTCCTCTTCCTCCTCCTCCTCCTCCTCTTCCTTCCATCCCTCCATCATCCCTCCATCCATCCATCCATCCATCATCCATCCATCCATCCCTCCATCCATCCATCCCTCCATCCATCCATCATCCATCCATCATCCATCCATCCATCCATCAATCATCCATCATCCATCCAGCCATCCATCCATCCATCCATCAATCATCCATCATCCATCCATCCATCCATCATCCATCCATCATCCATCCTTCCATCATCCATCCATCATCCATCCATCCATCATCCATCCATCATCCCTCCATCCTTCCATCATCCATCCATCCATCCATCATCCATCCATCCATCCATCCATCCATCCATCCATCCATCCATCATCCATCCATCCATCCATCCATCCATCATCCCTCCATCCATCCATCATCCATCCATCCATTATCAGTCCATCCATCCATCCATCCATCCATCATCCATCAATCCATCATCCATCCATCCATCCATCCATCCATCCATCATCCATCATCCATCATCCATCCATCCATCCAACCATCATCCCTCCATCCATCATCCATCCATCCATCCAACCATCATCCCTCCATCCATCCATCATACATCCATCCAACCATCATCCCTCCATCCATCCATCCATCATCCATCCATCCATCCATCCATCATCCATCCATCCATCCATCATCCCTCCATCCATCCATCATACATCCATCCAACCATCATCCCTCCATCCATCCATCCATCATCCATCCATCCATCATACATCCATCCATCCATCATCCATCCATCCATCCATCATCCCTCCATACATCCCTCCATCCATCCATCATCCATCATCCCTCCATCCATCATCCATCCATCATCCATCATCCATCCACCATCCATCCATCATCCATCCATCCATCATCCCTCCATCCATCCATCCATCCATCCATCCATCCATCCATCATCCATCCATCCATCATCCATCCATCATCCATCCATCATCCATCCATCATCCATCCATCCATCCATCCATCATCAGTCCATCCATCCATCCATCCATCCATCCATCCATCCATCCATCCATCATCCATCCATCCATCCATCATCCATCCATCCATCATCCATCCATCCATCCATCCATCCATCCATCCATCATCAGTCCATCCATCCATCCATCCATCCATCCATCCATCCATCCATCCATCCATCCATCCATCATCCATCCATCCATCCATCCATCATCCATCATCCATCCATCCATCCATCCAACCAACCATCATCCCTCCATCCATCCATCATCCATCCATCATCCATCCATCCATCATCCATCCATCATCCATCCATCCCTCCATCCATCAATCATCCATCCATCCATCATCCATCCATCCACCCATCCATCCATCCATCATCCATCCATCATCCATCCATCCATCATCCATCCATCCATCATCCATCATCCATCCATCCATCATCCATCCATCCATCCATCCATCATCCATCCATCCATCCATCCATCATCCATCCATCATCCATCCATCCATCATCCATCTATCATCCATCCATCATCCATCCATCATCCATCCATCATCCATCCATCCATCCATCATCAGTCCATCCATCCATCCATCCATCCATCCATCCATCCATCCATCCATCCATCATCCATCCATCCATCATCCATCCATCCATCCATCATCCATCCATCCATCCATCCATCATCAGTCCATCCATCCATCCATCCATCCATCCATCCATCCATCCATCCATCCATCCATCCATCATCCATCATCCATCCATCCATCCATCCATCATCCATCATCCATCCATCCATCCATCCAACCAACCATCATCCCTCCATCCATCCATCATCCATCCATCATCCATCCATCCATCATCCATCCATCATCCATCCATCCCTCCATCCATCAATCATCCATCCATCCATCATCCATCCATCCACCCATCCATCCATCCATCATCCATCCATCATCCATCATCCATCCATCATCCATCCATCATCCATCCATCCATCCATCCATCATCCATCCATCATCCATCCATCCATCATCCATCTATCATCCATCCATCCATCATCCATCCATCCATCCATCATCCATCCATCATCCATCCATCCATCCATCATCCATCAATCATCCATCCATCCATCCATCATCCATCCATCCCTCCATCCATCCATCATCCATCCATCATCCATCCATCCATCATCCCTCCATCATCCATCCATCATCCATCCATCCATCCATCATCCATCCATCCATCCATCATCCATCCATCATCCATCCATCCATCATCCATCCATCATCCATCCATCCATCCATCATCCATCCATCCATCATCCATCCATCCATCATCCATCCATCCATCATCCATCCATCCATCATCCATCCATCATCCATCCATCCATCCACAGTATATACAGCATAATACAGTATACACTTCCGGGTCATGTGACCCAGAACTGGTCACATGACCCAGGGAATGCACATTAGCCCCACCCCTTCTTCTGATTGGCTGATACGTTAAAGTCCAATATCTTTTGAATGGTTTGACATACAGATTTATGGGTGGTGTCAAATGACTAAGTATCGAGTCCCTGACCCTCATTGGTGCAAATTAGCCACGCCCCTTCTTCTGATTGGCCGATACGTTAAAGTCCAATATCTTTTGAATGGTTTGACATACAGAGACATGGGTGGTGTCAAATGACTAAGTATGGAGTCCCTGACCCTCATTGGTGCAAATTAGCCCCGCCCCTTCTTCTGATTGGCTGATACGTTAAAGTCCAATATCTTTTGAATGGTTTGACATACAGAGACATGGGTGGTGTCAAATGACTAAGTATGGAGTCCCTGACCCTCATTGGTGCTAATTAGCCCCGCCCCTTCTTCTGATTGGCCGATACGTTAAAGTCCAATATCTTTTGAATGGTTTGACATACAGATTTATGGGTGGTGTCAAATGACTAAGTATGGAGTCCCTGACCCTCATTGGTGCAAATTAGCCACGCCCCTTCTTCTGATTGGCTGATACGTTAAAGTCCAATATCTTTTGAATGGTTTGACATACAGAGACATGGGTGGTGTCAAATGACTAAGTATCGAGTCCCTGACCCTCATTGGTGCAAATTAGCCACGCCCCTTCTTCTGATTGGCTGATACGTTGAAGTCCAATATCTTTTGAATGGTTTGACATACAGAGACATGGGTGGTGTCAAATGACTAAGTATGGAGTCCCTGACCCTCATTGGTGCAAATTAGCCCCGCCCCTTCTTCTGATTGGCTGATACGTTAAAGTCCAATATCTTTTGAATGGTTTGACATACAGAGACATGGGTGGTGTCAAATGACTAAGTATGGAGTCCCTGACCCTCATTGGTGCAAATTAGCCCCGCCCCTTCTTCTGATTGGCCGATACGTTATAGTCCAATATCTTTTGAATGGTTTGAGATACAGAGTCATGAATGATGTCATATTAATCAGTATCGAGTCCTTGATCTTCATGGGTGCATCCCGCGATCATCCGGCAGTAGTCCGTGGCACTTCAAAATTTCCCGGGAATTTTGGTCTAGTTAGTGCCACGGCTGCGCCACGTGGCACTCCTCCTCCATTGAGCTTCGCAATGGAGGAGGAGTGCCTCGTGCGCAGCACGAGGCACTCTTAATATTGCTCAGGCTTATTATTATTATTAGTGCCACGGCTGCGCCACGTGGCACTCCTCCTCCATTGAGATGCGCAAGCTCAATGGAGGAGGAGTGCCTCGTGCGCAGCACGAGGCACTCTTACTATTGCTCAGGCTTATTATTTATTCCATATTCTTCCGTATAAACTTCGGCGCGTAACTAGTCCCACAGCTTTGAGAAAACGCGAAAAGTAAAAACGTAGAAACGTGCGACTTAATCGGGAATCGATTGGTATGACTTTTATTAGCGATTGGCGTGCACGTTTTTGCGCAACGTGCACAAACGTGCGCTTTTTGCCCCATCCGGAACGCATTGCGTGAACTTTGGGGCCTCACCACTCGCACACCGTTACTCGAAAAATTCTGAACCGATTTAGAAAGTTGTAGGCCCTGAATTTAACTACAGTCCTGTGGATTTTCAGAACGATGGCAAGAATAGTTTTTGCACGAAGTGCAAAAACATTTCCAAATTTCCAAACTAATGGGGAAGATTTTCCCATGCATTTCAATGGCGCCATTATAAGCGGATGGGAAAATGTTGAGAAAAAAAAGACAAAATTCACCTTTTTTCCGAGTCACGTATCTTTCTCATACTTGGACGTAGAAACGTCATTCAGACTTCAAAACGGAGGAAAACTTCTCTTCTCTCTCCAAACCCCGGACTGTTTTTTCCTAAAATGTACACTTTTCAAGATATGAGCGCTCAAGCGAGGACTGGAAATCACTTTTTTGTCAAATCTACAGTGCGGTTCTAATTGATCAGAGTGCGAGAGACTTTGAAAAAATGACCATAATTTTTATTTGTAACTTGAGCTCACGGCCGAACCGTAAAAGCTAGAAAGATAATCTTTGGTCAGAATATAGACATAGGTGTTGTGATTTATAAAATGTGACTTTGACAGGCGTGGTGTGCACAAAATTTGACCGGGGGGCCCAACAGACACGCCAAATCCTGTCTTTCTCTCCATTGACTCCCATGTTAAATAACGTTTTCTTCAAAAAAATCTCATTTTTGTTTTCGAATTGCCGTTACTAACACATTTTAAGGAATATCTGAATAAAATTAAGATTGTCAGAATCTTCCGGGTTCTGTCTCTCTCACGATGTCTTTGTTTTTCTGCTAGGAGCTACAGTTTGATTACAAGGTGAAGTTATTTGAGGCTTGTCAAATCCGAAGAACTAGCTGAGTCATTCCAATACAATATACACTACCATACTTCCGGGTCATGTGACCCAGAACTAGTCACATGACCCACTCAATGCAGACTTCATAATACTTTACCTTGGATAATGGAGGAATCTGAACCCTGACCTTTTGACCTTACATGATCCCCAGTCCTGCTGGGGACAGGTTCATGGGATATATATGTATATTATTATTATTATACATATAAATATTTACATTTGTATATTATATATACATATTAGCCCCGCCCCTTCTTCTGATTGGCCGATACGTTATAGTCCAATATCTTTTGAATGGTTTGACATAGAGACTCACGGGTGGTATCAAATGACTAAGTATCGAGCCCCTGACCCTCATTGGTGCAAATTAGCCCCGCCCCTTCTTCTGATTGGCTGATACGTTAAAGTCCAATATCTTTTGAATGGTTTGACATACAGAGACATGGGTGGTGTCAAATGACTAAGTATCGAGTCCCTGACCCTCATTGGTGCAAATTAGCCACGCCCCTTCTTCTGATTGGCCGATACGTTATAGTCCAATATCTTTTGAATGGTTTGACATACAGAGACATGGGTGGTGTCAAGTGACTAAGTATCGAGTCCCTGACCCTCATTGGTGCAAATTAGCCACGCCCCTTCTTCTGATTGGCTGATACGTTAAAGTCCAATATCTTTTGAATGGTTTGACATACAGAGACATGGGTGGTGTCAAATGACTAAGTATGGAGTCCCTGACCCTCATTGGTGCAAATTAGCCACGCCCCTTCTTCTGATTGGCCGATACGTTATAGTCCAATATCTTTTGAATGGTTTGACATACAGAGACATGGGTGGTGTCAAATGACCAAGTATCGAGTCCCTGACCCTCATTGGTGCAAATTAGCCACGCCCCTTCTTCTGATTGGCTGATACGTTAAAGTCCAATATCTTTTGAATGGTTTGACATACAGAGACATGGGTGGTGTCAAATGACTAAGTATCGAGTCCCTGACCCTCATTGGTGCAAATTAGCCACGCCCCTTCTTCTGATTGGCTGATACGTTAAAGTCCAATATCTTTTGAATGGTTTGACATACAGAGACATGGGTGGTGTCAAATGACTAAGTATGGAGTCCCTGACCCTCATTGGTGCAAATTAGCCACGCCCCTTCTTCTGATTGGCTGATACGTTAAAGTCCAATATCTTTTGAATGGTTTGACATACAGAGACATGGGTGGTATCAAATGACTAAGTATCGAGTCCCTGACCCTCATTGGTGCAAATTAGCCCCGCCCCTTCTTCTGATTGGCCGATACGTTATAGTCCAATATCTTTTGAATGGTTTGACATAGAGAGTCATGGGTGGTGTCAAATGACTAAGTATTGAGTCCTTGACCTTCATGGGTGCATCCCGCGATCATCCGGCAGTAGTCCGTGGCACTTCAAAATTTCCCGGGAATTTTGGTCTAGTTGTATATATTATTGCATATATATATATATATATATATATATATATACATAATAATATATATTATATATTTTTTTTTTTATATATTATTATATATAACAATATACATAATATTATATATTATTATATACATTATATAATAATAAAACTATTATGATGATTGCTTTAGTTTATATTATTATATATATTGTATATATTTTTGTATATATTATTATTTATATTGTATATATTATATATATTTTTCGACCTATTATTATATATATTATTGTTGATATTATTGAATATATTATTACTGTATATATTATTATTTATATTAGTTTATATATTATTATTTATAATATTGTATATATTATATTATATATAATATTTATATTATTGGATATATTATATTATATATAATATTTATATTATTGGATATATAATAATATATATTATTGTATATATTATTATTTATATGATTGGATATATTATTGGATATATAATAATATATAATATTGGATATATTATTATATATATTATTGTATATATAAGACATATGTGTTTGTAAATTTTAACGTATTTCTTTATACCAAAGAAAACAAACATTTTTATTGTCAGATTTCACCTTTTACAGCATCTTTTCACAGGAAAACATTTCAGCAACGCGTTTCTAAACTGTCTTAGTTGCAGGATGAACGTTTGTTTAAAATTAATTGCATGTGTTGAAGTTTTACTCATTAGTATTAACTGTAATCTTGATTCCTAAGTGCCTCTTTAACAGATAAATATCTCTCGTCCTCCAGGTCCCCCCGTTGACTTCCAGCCCGGCGGCCCCCCAGCAGCTCAGGCCCTGGAGCCCCGACGCCCTCCTCCCCCCCGGCCTGGGGGGGCGCCCCCACCCAGACCAGCCCCGCCCCAGCGCCCACCGCCCCCCACAGGTAAAACCCCCACAGTTAACCCCTCACAGGTAAATGTTTGTGGCAGCAGCCCCCACAGGTAAAACCCCCACAGGTAAATGTTTGTGGCAGCAGCCCCCACAGGTAAAACCCCCACAGGTAAATGTTTGTGGCAGCAGCCCCCACAGGTAAAACCCCCACAGGTAAATGTTTGTGGCAGGAGCCCCCACCTGAGGAGACTGAACTAAAGACCATAAACCTGCAGAGATGTTCTGAATCAGAATCCAGCAGATTTCCAGCAGCTAACACGTTTGTCTCTCTGCTGCTCCACCTGAAGGAGGGATGAGCCCCCTGGTGGTCCGGAGGGAGTCCAGAGGTAATGGGGGGAATCTGGGCTAGCTGGTTCTGCCAGTAGTGGTTCCCAGTAGTGGTTCCCAGTAGTGGTTCCCAGTACTGGTTCCCAGTAGTGGTTCCCAGTAGTGGTTCCCAGTACTGGTTCCCAGTAGTGGTTCCCAGTAGTGGTTCCCAGTACTGGTTCCCAGTAGTGGTTCCCAGTAGTGGTTCCCAGTACTGGTTCCCAGTAGTGCAGGAGTGTCCAACCCGCGGCTCACGAGCCTCATAATTAGGTGTCATGCGGCTCTTGTGACTTTATTTGATGGTGCAGTGAAAGACAGACACGTAGGAAGTGGAGGCAAAATCTGCCCGACTGGAATCGAACCTGCGCCGCTGTGCAGGGGAAGGTTTACATCATTTTTATTTAACCTTTATTAAACCAGATAACAGCCCATTGAGATCAAGGATCTCTTTCACCAGGGTGACCTGGTTAAGAAGCAGCAGCAGCACGTGAAAACAAATAAAATCACGAGGTTATAAAAGACAGAATACAAAACACTAACAAGGAACAAAGTAGCAGTAAAATGATAAAACCACGTCTTATAAAGTGCAGATGAATAGGAGGTGACAGCCAGTTAGCAGTAGGTAACCACATCAACCATATAAAGATGTTTAGGAGACAGAACTATGAGGCTTTAGAATAGAAGATAATGTGGAAGAATATACCACAGTTAACAACCAATCAGATCATTATACCACAGTTAACAACCAATCAGATCATTATACCAGTTAACAACCAATCAGATCATTATACCACAGTTAACAACCAATCAGATCATTATACCACAGTTAACAACCAATCAGATCAATATACCACAGTTAACAACCAATCAGATCATTATACCACAGTTAACAACCAATCAGATCAATATACCACAGTTAACAACCAATCAGATCATTATACCACAGTTAACAACCAATCAGATCAATATACCACAGTTAACAACCAATCAGATCATTATACCACAGTTAACAACCAATCAGATCAATATACCACAGTTAACAACCAATCAGATCAATATACCACAGTTAACAACCAATCAGATCATTATACCACAGTTAACAACCAATCAGATCATTATACCACAGTTAACAACCAATCAGATCATTATACCACAGTTACCAACCAATCAGATCATTATACCACAGTTAACAACCAATCAGATCATTATACCACAGTTAACAACCAATCAGATCAATATACCACAGTTAACAACCAATCAGATCAATATACCACAGTTAACAACCAATCAGATCATTATACCACAGTTAACAACCAATCAGATCAATATACCACAGTTAACAACCAATCAGATCATTATACCACAGTTAACAACCAATCAGATCATTATACCACAGTTAACAACCAATCAGATCATTATACCACAGTTAACAACCAATCAGATCATTATACCACAGTTAACAACCAATCAGATCATTATACCACAGTTAACAACCAATCAGATCATTATACCACAGTTAACAACCAATCAGATCATTATACCACAGTTAACAACCAATCAGATCATTATACCACAGACTTTTCCGGTCACAGTGAATCAAAGAGACAACTATTGAGCAAAAAAACAAAACAAAAAAAATCACACATACACGAAGAAAAGAGGCTGAAAGTTCACAACTGCTTCAAACCGGAACTGGAAATGTGTTGCTACCAAGAGAACCAATCACAGCCTCTCGTCTGCGTTGGTCTGCGACCTCTTGACGCTAGTTACAATTTTTGGGAGGTGCAGGTCAGTGACGGCGTGGCGTGCACCGTGGGGTGGGCAACGCGGCGCAATCTGCGGCGTACGCTCGGCGTGGATTTAACGCAGAACCAGAATCCAGCCTTTAGTCTCTGACTGGTTGGACACCCCTGCTGTACTGGTTCCCCTTTCTGTTGATCCAGTACACAAACCGTAGAAATGTCGTAGAACTGATCCCAAACCTGTAGTACTAGTTTACTAGTTTACAGGTTTACTGGTTTACTGGTTTACTGGTTTACTAGTTTACAGGTTTACTGGTTTACTGGTTTACTAGTTTACAGATTTACTGGTTTACTGGTTTACTATTTTACTGGTTTACTAGCTCCCTTAAGCTCCTCGGACCTCGTTACTAAAATCTGTCCAATCGTATCTAAATGATCCTCAGGTTCATGTTTGTTTTGCCGTCAGTGACGCCAGAGACGGCAACTTCCTGTTTAATCTGCTTCAGATCTAAAACGGATAAAACAGGAAACGGTCGTTACCAGTTTTTTTTTAATTCATTTGAGCATAAAATTGAAAACTGAAAAAAGGAGTCATTATGGTTTTTTTCAGTTTATTTAACGAATACTGAGAAAATTAGTTGTTTTTCTTTTTTTTTACTTTCAGTTTTATTATGAAAAACTAATGAAAGAATGAAACACAGATTTATTTCCACACGTGAGCTGCTTCCCATGAACATTTAAGTTATTCAGTTTATCTCAGGTTCATGTTTTAGTTGCTGATGGACATCATGGAGACAACAGGAGCTGTTTATTTAGTTTAGTTGGTTTCCTTCAGGCGTATTTATTCTTTTCTTGAGTAAGAAAAACCTTTTACAGCTGTTGAAATGTTCAGTCTGGGTTTAATAATTCACCTACGAGGGAAACAAACCTGCGGTTCAGAACCTGGATTTGGTTTCACGTCGCAGTCCTGGAAATTATTTCAGTTATTTCTCATCGGCCTTGATATTACAATAAATATTCTCCTGTTTCCTGCTGAGCTTTATTTTGAAAGCGCCTGTGTGTTTCCTGCTGAGCTTTATTTTGAAAGCGCCTGTGTGTTTCCTGCTGAGCTTTATTTTGAAAGCGCCTGTGTGTTTTTCTGCTGAGCTTTATTTTGAAAGCGTATGTGTGTTTCCTGCTGAGCTTTATTTTGAAAGGATGTGTTTCCTGGTGAGCTTTATTTTGAAAGGCTGTGTGTTTCCTGCTGAGCTTTATTTTGAAAGGCTGTGTGTTTCCTCCCAGAGATGGGGAGTGTGAGCCCCCTGCTGGACAGGAGGGGAAGTGAAGGTAACTGGTCTGTCCTGGTTTTAGACCAGTAACTACGGGCTCAAATTAATGCCATAAGTATTTTGTATCTGTAAATAAACTTTGTACTTGTACAAATATTTTGTGCGTGTGCAAAAAAATATTTGTACTTGCAAAAATATTTGTACTTGTAGATACAAAGCTACAAACTTTTTTTTACAAAAGCTTCAAACTTTTTTTCAAAAGCTACAAACTTTTTTTTTACAACTACGAGTTATGGCAGTGTTTTGACGTGCCAAAACTAAGAGCCAATCAGAATCTTTGGTACGGGTTTCAAAGCGTTTCTGGAGAGCCAATCAGATCATTGCATCGCCTACTGACGTCGCCGCCATATTGGATGTTCAAGACTGCGCTGCAAACTAATACAAGTAAATGGACTTATTTTCATAAAGCGCCTTTCTACAAAGAAATGTACGTTTTACGTCTCATTTATTCATTCACACACGCACTAATATACTTGGAAACAGTTAGGCACCAAATATAATATATTTAATTTTCTCAGATGGCAAAAATAAGAACTTTATTGATCCCACATAGGAGTAATTCATGTTATATCAGCAATAGAGAACAAGGTAGTGCCGAAAAACTATATATATCCCCTCACAAGTGCAAATATTTTTTGCACACGCACAAAATATTTCTACAAGTACAAAGATTATTTACAGATACAAAATACTTTATACAAAATGCATTAATTTGAGCTCATAAGTAACCATCAATAACATTGATGCTCCGCTGTGGTGCTGGTGTGTAGGTGTGTGTAGGTGTGTGTGTGTGTGTGTGTGTGTGTGTGTGTAGGTGTGTGTAGGTGTGTGTGTGTGTGTGTGTGTGTGTGTGTGTGTGTGTGTGTGTGTGTGTGTGTGTGTGTGTGTGTGTAGGTGTGTGTGTGTGTGTGTGTGTGTGTGTGTGTGTGTGTGTGTGTGTGTGTAGGTGTGTGTGTGTGTGTGTGTGTGTGTGTGTGTGTGTGTGTGTGTGTGTGTGTGTGTGTGTGTGTGTGTGTGTGTGTAGATGTGTGTGTGTTTTAGGGTTACTAACTGGTGGTTAAAAGGTCGGGGAGAAAGAAGCTGTAACGGTGTCGCTGGAAGCTGAATTTAAATCTACCGTCTTCACTTTGAGGAACTTTTAGTCGTAATATTTAATAATAATAATAATATTAATACATTTAATTTATTTAATGCATCTTTCAGGGAACTCAACATCGATTATTATATTCAGCATCTGCAAATTATTAGTGTCTGGTGCTTTTTCTTTAATAAGATTTCTGTCAACACAATATATTGATATTAATAACCCAGTATCAGCTGCAGTTTGTCGCCTCCACGACACGTATCGTGATGTTTTTGTATCGTGACGTTTTTGTATCGTGACATTAGGGCTGCACGATTAATCGTTAAAAAATCGCGATCTCGATTCATGCTTGAACGCGATCTCATTTCCAAATGACGACGATTTAAATTTTTTTTTTTTTTTTTTTTTTTAAAGATGGCTGCATAAAAAAAGGACTAGGCCTATGTTCTAGGTTGTTTTAGTCCTGTCATGGTCAACTATCATGTTGTCATGTTTGTTATATTTTGTTAATGATTGTGGATTACATTTGGAGAAACATCTACCTTTCTCATCACCTGACACATATTGCACATAAATATTGTTAAAATTGTTATTGTTAAAATTATTTAAAGACAAGAGAGATGTTTATTGTTTTTATGTTCAATGTCAGCTGTTACAGCAAAAAGCAGCCAGAGGAATAATTTGTTGCCTCAGAACTACAGGATCTGTTACAAGTCCCCTTTCTGAAAGGGTGTTCAACTCAGGGAGGAACAAATATTGTTAAATTGTTATTATTGTTTAAATTATTTAAAGACAAGAGAGATGTTTATTGTTTTTATGTTCAATGTCAGCTGTTACAGCAAAAAAGCAGCCAGAGGAATAATTTGTTGCCTCAGAACTACAGGATCTGTTACAAGTCTCCTTTCTGAAAGGGTGTTCAACTCAGGGAGGAACAAATATTGTTCAAAATTGTTATTATTGTTTAAATTATTCAAAGGTTTGTGTAAAGAAGACAAGAGATGTTTATTGTTATTATATTTTTGTTCAGCTGTTGCAAAGTAATAAGTGCAATAAATTTTATATTGGAAAAAAATCGTGAGAGAATCGTGATCTCAATTCTAAGCAAAAAAATCGTGATTCTCATTTTGTCCAGAATCGTGCAGCCCTACGTGACATTTTTGTATCGTGATGTTTTTTTCGTGGTACGATCTTTTGTTCCGGCCCTAACTGGTTTGGACTGGTTTGTCTCCTTCACTGCTGCTCCACCTGAAGGGATGAGCCCCCTGGTGGTCCGGAGGGAGTCCAGAGGTAACGGGGGTGATCTGGGCTAGCTGGTTCTGCTAGTGGTTCCCAGTAGTGGTTCCCAGTAATAGTACCCCCCCCCCCCCCCCCCCCCCCCCAGTTTCCATCTTTGTCTTCATCCTCTTGGATGTTTTCATCCAAAACCTTTCTGTTGATCCTTAAACAAACCCTGGAGTCGTAGAAATGATCCCAAACCTGACGCACTCCCACTAGTTTACTGGTTTATTAGTTTAATATTTTACTATTTTACTAGTTTACTGGTTTACTGATTTACTAGTTCACTAGTTTACTAGTTTACTGGTTAACTGGTTCAGTGAGCTGGAAGTTGCTGAGCGTAAAAGTTAACTTTACCAGAGACTGAACCTGCTTCAGATCCAAAATGAATAAAATGGGAAACGGTCGTTATCAGTTTTTTCATTTTAGTTAATGAATACTGAGAAAATTATTTTTTTTTTCTTTTGGTTTTATTTTGAAAAAGGAATGAATGAATGATACACAGATTCTTTTCCACACGTGAGCTGCTTCACATGAACATTTAAATTATTCAGTTTATCTCTCTATTAGGTTCATGTTTTTAGTTTTTAGTTGCTGATGGACATCATGCAGTTTTCACACATGAACCAGGAGCTGTTTATTTAGTTTTCTTGGTTTCCTTCAGGCGTATTTATCTTCTTGAGTAAGAAAAACCTTTAAAGGTGTTGAAATGTTCAGTCTGGACTTAATAATTCACCTACGAGGGAAACAGGGAAACCGTCCGTTTCCTGGACATTCTGATCCAGGCGTTTGCTCCATCATGCCTCTTGATATTCCACATATTCTCCTGTTTCCTGCTGAGCGTTATTTTGAAAGGCTGTGTGTTTCCTGCTGAGCTTTATTTTGAAAGGCTGTGTGTTTCCTCCCAGAGGTGGGGAGTGTGAGCCCCCTGCTGGACAGGAGGGGAAGTGAAGGTAACTGGTCTGTCCTGGTCTTAGACCAGTAACATCAATGACATTGATGCTCCGCTACAGTGGTGGTGTAGGTGTGTGTGTAGGTGTGTGTGTGTGTGTGTGTGTGTGTAGGTGTGTGTAGGTGTGTTTTGGGAGAAATATCACTTATGTTCGAGAGCGGTCGGCTGTGCAAAAATGAATCAGACACACACTCGCTTTTGCTATAATGAATACATTTATTAGCAAACAAGCAGTGCAAACAAAAGACTCACACACAACTGCCCTTTGCTAGGATAACTCTGTGTCAAGTTATCCCCCGCAAATGACAGAGCAACATACAATCACAAGGGGCTTGGCCTGAACTCTTACCTTAACACAGAAGGACTGGGAGAGCCGGACAGTCCAAGCAAAGAGCAGCGATCAACCCCGGCTCGGCGCTGCACTAGACCCACAGCAGACTCTCACTGGACTACCGGTTCTCCCGTCCTTATACCTTTCTCGCGGAGGGGGTTGCCCCTTCAACCCCCGCCTGCCAGTTCTCACGCTAAGTCCAAGCCTTGGTTCACACGGGAGTTCTTCCCGTGTGAACAAGCACTTCTCTAACAGTTTACAATAATACTAAACAGCAGGTGCATAGCTGATATGACTGTTTTGAGAATGACGGACATTTCAGGACACAAAACTTATTTTTTCTTCCTTCAAGGTGTGTGTGTAGGTGTGTGTTAGGGTTAACTAGCCGGTGGTTAAAAGGTCGGAGTCTGCAAATTATTAGTGTCTGGTGCTTTTTCTTTAATAAGATTGCAGTCTTTACACTTACACTAAGTTTCAGTCTTAATATTAATTTATTTATTTTTAATTTTTTATTTTTTTTTTCTTCTTTTTTTACAACTTTTTAGTGGAAGTTTTTATTTATTTATTTTTATTTATATATCTATTTTTATTTATTTATTTTTCCTCTTTTTTTTCCTTCTTTTCTTACAACTTTTCAGTGGAGGTATTTATTTATTTTCATTTATATATTTATTTGTATTTATTTTTTCTCTTTTTTACCTTCTTTTTATACAACTTTGCAGTCAAAGTATTTATTTTTTATTTATATATTTATTTTTATTTATTTTTTCTCTTTTTTCTCCTTCTTTTTATAGAACTTTTCAGTGGAAGTATTTATGTATTTATTTATAAGGGAGATAATATAAAACCAAGTTACTGGTAATTATCTGTTACATCCAGGAGTCGAGGGTCAGAAGAGCTTTATTTTATTAATGTTCATGTTTCTTATCTGACGAGTTAAAGGAGGAGGTTTTTTTCAGTCTTATAGATGGATAACAGTCTGGTATAAACACAATAGAATAATAGAATAAAAAACAAAACTGAAGTAGAAAAGAAAGGAGACTTTGTCAGCTGAAAAAAACACTAAGATAAATAAAAAGGTATTTCCGTGTGTCCTGTAAGGTTTAGAGGAGACGTCTGCGGCCTCCCAGCATCGTTACTGCTCTTTACTACATTTCCCTGAGAGTTTCCAGTCAGAGTGGATCATGTTCTGACCCGGTTGCCGCTAGTGTGTAACGGTTGTGGTTTGATTTCCTTTGTGCTGCGAAGGAACCAAAAGCCCGTCCCTCGGTCGGCCCGGACTCCCCTGCAGGTGAGTGACGTTGCCTGGGGGAGATGACACATATTTATCCCCTACAACCCGGTGTTGTGTTGATAAAAAATTTTTTAAATAATTTAAAAAATGAAAAGAAATATATTTAACAAATGATTTGTAATTATTTATAATTGTTTCTATAATTAAAAAATGAAAAAAAAATGTTTGAATGGAAATAAAATAATTTTTAAAAAAATGGGGAAAAAAAAGAAAAGAATTTCATGAAAAAAAATGTAAATGTAAAAATTTCGAATGGAAAAAAATAATTAAAAAAATGGGGGGGGGGGGAGAAGAAAAAAAAATCATAAAAAAAAAGAAAAAAAATTGTTTTAATGTAAAAATAAAAATATGTATTTTCAAAAAATTCAAAAAATATATAATATCAAAATATCATAATAATAATAAAATAAAATAGCACTCTGACCAGCACTAATCCAGCTGGACCCTGGTCTGGTACCGGTGCTGGTTCCCCTGATCCGTTGGAGCTGGTCTGGTACCGGTGCTGGTTCCCTCCTCTGAGAACAGAGGGGGTTTAGCCTGGTTTTAGACTGGGAAGGATGTTTCATCCTCATACGTGACATCAGTTCCTGCTTCAGCGTCTCCACGGTTCCTCTCTGACCCAGTTTGACCCGTGTGTCTCCGTCTCAGGTCGAGGCCCGGCAGGACCAGGACCAGGAGGATTCTCCAGACCCGTGAGTAGAACCAGACCTCAACATCCAACCACTGATGTTACAGGAACTATCTAGTTTATAGTGTTGCACAGTTTTAAAGGTATGCAAGAAAATATCATAGATAAATACTATATGGTGCAGGAAGAGGCAAAATATAACGACACAAAAGTGATGGCAAACTAATAATGTAATATATAGATAATAAAAAGAACTAGACAATTTCCTCGCAGAAATTTTGAGAGTGCCACGGCGGGCTGCTGCACATTTGTGTACATTATTGCATTTTGCAAGCAATAAAGGTGAAGGACTCACTTATCGGCCAATCAGAAGAAGGGGCGGGGCTAATTTGCACCAATGAAGGTCAAGGACTCAATACCGAGTCAAATGACACCATCCATGACTCTCTATGTCAAACCATTCAAAATATATTGGACTATAACATATCTGCCAATCAGAAGAAGGGGCGGGGCTAATTTGTGTATATAATATACAAATGTATATATATATGTATATATATATATATATATATATATATATATATATATATATATATATATATATATATATCCTATGAACCGGTTCCCAGCAAGAGTGCTGATCATCTAAGGTCAAAAGGTCAGGGTTCAGATTTCTCTATTTTCCAGGTTAAAGTATATGAACTATTTACTGCTTGGGTCATGTGACCAGTTCTGGCTCAGTTTAATCAGTCAACAGCTGTGCTCTGGTTGCCCCGGCAACAAGAACCTCGAAATGAGGAAGGTTCGCTGTGAGAAAACCCCAGCTTTTGCCTTGTTACTAGTTCTCAAATCACTCCGATTTGTGAGAAAACCGTAGCTCCTACCAGAAAAACAAAGACATTGTGAGAGACACAGAACCCGGCAGATTCTGACAATCTTAATTGTATTCAGATATTCCTTAAAATGTCTGAGTAACGGCAGTTCAAAAACAAAGTGAGATTTTTTTGAAGAAAATTTTTGATTACATTGAAGTAAATGGAGGCCGAGGCAGGAATTGGCGCAGCTTTAGCCTTCGCCATTTAAATTTTGTGCATACCACGCCTGTCAAAGTCACATTTTATGAATCCCAACACCTATGTCTACATTTTGACCAAAAATGATTTGTCCAGCTTATACGGTTCGGCCGTGAGCTCGAGTTACAAATAAAAATTATGATCATTTTTTGAATGTTTCTCTCACTCTAAAAAATTTGAACTTCGCTCTAGATTTGACAAAAAAAGTGATTTCCAGTCCTCGCTTGAGCGCTCATATCTTGAAAAGTGTAAATTTTAGGAAAAAACAGTTTCAGGTTTGGAGAGAGAAGAAGAGAAGTTTTCCTCCGTTTTGAAGTTTGAATGACAGTTCTATGTGCAAGTATGAGAAAGATACGTGACTCGGGAAAAAAGGTGAATTTGGAGTTTTTCCAACCTCCTTCCAGCCACAGTGTGACATTCTGGCCCATTCACTTACATGGGGCAATCTCCCCATTAGTTTGGAAATTTGGAAATGTTTTTGCACTTCGTGCAAAAATTATTTGTGCAATCGCTCTGAAAATCCACAGTACTGTAGTTAAATTCAGGGCCTACAACTTTCTATATCGGTTCAGAATTTTTCGAGTAACGGTGTGCGAGTGGTGAGGCCCCAAAGTTTTCCCAATGCATTCCGGATGGGGGTAAGTGCGCACGTTTTTGCACGTTGCGCAAAAACGTGCACGCCAATCGCTAATAAAAGTCATAGGACACGATTCCCGCTTATGGCGCACGTTTCTACGTTTTTACTTTTCGCGTTTTCTCAAAGCTGCGGGACTAGCTACGCGCCGAAGTTTTGTCCGGAAAATGAATAAGAAAAATAAACCTGCAGGATAACAATAGTGCTTCTGGCTGCGCCAAGAGGCAAGGAGGCGTGCCACTTGTCGCAAGCCGTGGCACTAACTAGACAATTTCCTCGCAGAAATTTCAAGAGTGCCACGGCAGGCTGCTGCACATTTGTGTACATTATTGCATTTTGCAAGCAATAAAGGTGAAGGACACAAAACTAAGTCCAATGACACCACACATGATTCTCTATGTCAAACCATTCAAAAGTTATAGCAGAAAATAAAGACAACCAATCAGAAGATCAGAATCTCCATTGCTATTGCAAAGCTATGGAGGAGGAGTGCCACTTGGCGCAAGCCGTGGCACTAATAAATCCACACAATAAAATAAGTGTGTGGAATATTGTTTTTACAACTTGTATTGACTCCTGAGTAAATAAGACTAATGGTAGAAATGATCATGTCACTATGAGTGAAACACAAAAACAACTAAACATGGAAACATGTACAACAATACGTTGGAAACAGTTACAAAACAGCAGTAAAGTTCCTTCGAACGTCTTTTATAACATTTCAGAGAGGAAGAGGGAAAAATCATTCCACAATTTAGTCCCTAAATCTCATGGAAAATTGACCTGAAATTTAGGGGGATGAAGATCTGAGGATTGTCCAGTTGAATAAGAAAGAACCTGTGAATCTGATTTAAAGTGTCTTGAACTGTCCAGGAATATTACCTTCACTTGAATTTATCTTATAAATAAAAACGCATAAAATATAGATTTTTTTTTCTTTTTTTATTCTTTATTTCATTCAAAATAATACAACAAACTCAACATAAACACAAATGTTCCTAACCCGTGAATGAAAGGGGGCGGAAATGAGAAAAATCTTATTTACTCTGCCCCTTTTTTCCAAGAAATCAAATTACAAAGAACGTTAATGAAAAAATTAAAAAAGCAACAACTAAGTAAATAAAATAAAATACTAAAATAAAATCAAATAGCCGTCGGCTATGGGGAGGTCAATCAAACTTAACTAACATTTATCATTATTTATAATGTCGTTAACATATTGGCTTTAATTGTTCTTTTGAATGTAATGTTTGATTTGGATTCTTTGGTTTCTTTATTCAGATTGTTCCATAAACTGATTCCTTTCACAGAAACACAACGTTCCTTCAATTTAGTCCTGAATCTTTAAATATCATGTCATAAATAGTAAGAATGTGTAGTTTGTGAAATAAAGGAGTAGATGAAGCGTGTGACTCTGATCGAGTTTAAATCCTAACAAAACGTCTGTAGGACCAGAATTTTGTGAAGAGTTATAGGAAAAGTATTTACCCAAACTATATTACAATATGAGAGATAAGGATACATTTTTAGTATTTTTTTGGTAACCCGGTCAATTTGTTTCTCTCCAACTCAAACTCTCATCAACAATAAAACCCAGGAATCTTGGAGGCAGATTAATAGACTCAATAATACGTTTTCATGAATCCTCTATGAATCCTAACTAATCTAATCTAATGTAACCTCGGTATTTCTTCCAGAACATTCCTCCCAGGGCCGGAGTCATCAGCCTGCCCCCCCAGGGCCGCCCGTCACCCCCCTCCCATCCCGGGGCCCCCAGGCCCGTCCCAGAGCTGCACCCTGGGGCCCCCCGGCCAGTTCCAGACACCCACCCCGGGGCCCCCCGGCCTCCCCCCGGGGGCCTGGCCAAGCCCACAGACCTGCCGCTAGGTGAGTAATAATAATAATAATAATTAAAGCTGCACCCCGGGTGCTTATTTTGTGACAAATTGACTTGAATGTTTTATTTGAGATTGTCACAAATGTTTTGTCATTTGCACAACTGTCAACCTCAGTGGAAAAGTCTGCCTGTTACTGTCTACATTGTATTAATTGCAGTGTATTTTAATTTAATTGTTATGCAGGAAAGGGATATTTGTTTTATTTTATTCAAGAAGCATTTTTATTCTCTATATGCAGCAGTTTATTTTTATTTCATTTGTTTTATACATTTTGATATTGTGCAGACCTCTGTTAATAAAGGAACCTGTGTGACATTTGGCACGAGGCTTTGTATTAAAACTGACTGTTTTTTTAAGTGTTTGCCTCAGAAAAAATGAAGCTAACAGAGATGCTAACAGAGATGCTAACAGAGAAGCTAACATAGATGCTAACAGAGATGCTAACAGAGATCCTAACAAAGATGCTAACAGAGAAGCTAACAGAGATGCTATGCTATAATGCTTTGGGGGAAACCCCAATTATGTCACAGAAAAAATATCGATATATATCGAGTATCAACAAGCAGCTAGAAAATAGGGCTGGGTGATATGGACCAAAAGTCATATCTCCATATTTTCTAGCTGAATGTTGATACTCGATATATATCCATATTTTTTCTGTGCCATAATTGGGGTTTCCCCCAAAGCATTATAGCATAGCATCTCTGTTAGCATCTCTGTTAGCTTCTCTGTTAGCTTCTCTGTTAGCATCTCTGTTAGCTTCTCTGTTAGCATCTCTGTTAGCATCTCTGTTAGCATCTCTGTTAGCTTCTCTGTTAGCATCTCTGTTAGCTTCATTTTTTCTGAGGCAAACCCTTAAAAAAACAGTCAGTTTTAATACAAACCTCGTGCCAAATGTCACACAGGTTCCTTTATTAACAGAGGTCTGCACAATATCAACATGTATAAAACAAATGAAATAAAAATAAACTGCCTGCATATATAGAATAAAAATGCTTCTTGAATAAAATAAAACAAATATCCCTTTCCTGCATAACAATTAAATTAAAATACACTTTAATTAATACAATGTAGACAGTAACAGGCAGACTTTTCCACTGAGGTTGACAGTTGTGCAAATAACAAAACATTTGTGACAATCTCAAATAAAACATTCAAGTCAATTTGTCACAAAATAAGCTATATCAAAATAATATATATATATATTTTTTTTAAATCGATATAAACGATATTGTCTCGTACCATATCGCGTTTGAAAATATATCGATATATATTAAAATCTCGATATATCGCCCAGCCCTGCTAGAAAATATGGAGATATGACTTTTGGTCCGTATCGCCCAGCCCTACCATCACGTTGATCCTTCTGATGCCGTGACCTTTATTCCTTTATTCCTTTATTCCTTTATTCCTTTATTCCTCCACCAGGTCCCCCCCCATCAGGAGCCCCCCCGGCCCTGCAGCCCCAGCCAGCCCCCCCGGCCCCGTCCCAGCTCCCTCAGCCCCTGCAGCCCTCTCTTCCAGCCCCCCTGCAGCCCCAACAGGCGGCGGCCGCCCCCGCGGGGCCCCAGCAGCCGGGGGGGCCCCAGCAGCCGGGCCTGGCCTCCCCCAAACCGCCCCCCCGGTCCCGGTCCTCCCACGCTCTGCCCCCCGAGGCGGCGCCGGCGCCACAGGTGAGTTTAACTCGGTCTAGAACCCGGAATACTAACATTTACCTGCAGCTCAAACTCGTACTACTACTAAAGTAACCAGTAACTCACACTGCAAAAACTCTAAATCTACCAGGAATATTTGTCTTATTTGTAGTTAAAATGTCTCATTTTTAGTAAAAAAATCTCATTACACTTAAAACAAGAGTCATTACCAGAAAAATATTTGTTATTTGACAATTTTCACCTGTTTCAAGTAAATTTTCACTTGAAATAAGTAGAAAAATCTGCCAGTGGAACAAGATTTATCTTCTCATTACAAGCAAAAAAATCTTGTTCCACTGGCAGATTTTTCTACTTATTTTAAGTGAAAATCTACTTGAAACAGGTGAAAATTGTTGTTTTTTCCAGTGATGAGTCTTGTTTTAAGTGTAATGAGATTTTCTGACTAAAAATGAGACATTTTAACTAGAAATAAGACAAATATTCTTGTTAAGATTTTGAGTTTTTGCAGTGCATTAGTGGCGGCTGGTCAGTAGGGGGCGCTAGCCGGGCTCGCCACCCGTCCCTTTAAATACGAAATTTTTACCTAATTGGGAATTAAAAGTTGCGTTCAGCATTGAACCAATACAGACATATTATATTATGTTATATATTGTGCTTTTCTCCTGTTTCAAGTAAATTTTCAATTAAAATAAGTAGAAAAATCTGCCAGTGGAACAAGATTTTTTTGCTTGTAATGAGAAGATAAATCTTGTTCCACTGGCAGATTTTTCTACTTATTTCTAGTTAAAATGTCTAATTTTTAGTCAAAAAAATCTCATTAAACTTAAAACAAGACTCATTACCGGAAAAATAACTTGTTATTTTACAATTTTCACCTGTTTCAAGTAAATTTTTACTTGAAATAAGTAGAAAGATTTCGACAAAAAGTCAAAATGTCGAGAAAAAAGTCAAAATGACGTTGGAAAAAACAACAATTTTCACCTGTTTCAAGTAGATTTTCACTTAAAATAAGTAGAAAAATCTGCCAGTGGAACAAGATTTTTTTGCTTGTAATAAGAAGATAAATCTTGTTCCACTGGCAGATTTTTCTACTTATTTCAAGTGAAAATTTACTTGAAACAGGTGAAAATTGTCAAATAAGTTATTTTTCTGGTAATGACTCTTGACTTTTGACTAAAAATTAGAAATTTTTACTAGAAATAAGACAAATATTCCTGGTAAGATCTTGAGTTTTTGCAGTGTAAAAGCTGTTTTGTTCTGAAGAGTTTTGAGATGCGATTTTTCAATTTTCAATTACCAGCCGCCACTGTATTAAGACGACAGTACTGGGGGGTCGGTGTTACAGTAATGGGGGGTTTCTGTTTCTGAGCTGAGCTTTGGTTCTGCTTCTGTCTCTGACTCCTGTGTCTCTTCCTCACAAGCTGGAGAAGCCGTCAGGGTGAAAGGTACTTGATCAAACCTCCTCCTCACCCCCATTAGAAACCCCCCCCTGGTCTGACTGGAACCTCCCAGGAAGTTCAGTCAGTAACCAGCCCCCCCACTCCTCTGTTATACATCACATTATCTTAATATGATGTTGTAGTTCACCTCAGGGATTCTGTATTTGTGTTAGACTCATAAATTGTGATGTTTGTTTTGGATTTCTGTTCATTAGATGTTAAATTGGGGGGGTGGGAGGGTTGGGAGGGTTGGGGGTCATTTCCTGTCACTTGTCCTTCAAATGGTTTCACTCTGTCACAAAGGTTCGGGCTGTTTTCACACTGGTCCATATTCCTCCCTAAATCTAATTTCTAAACGACACTAATCTGCGTGTCTAGTGTAACAGCTCTGTGTTGGTCAGATAGGGCTTGGTCGTCTTGACGTCATCACCTGGCGGAGCCGCCATGTTGGAAGCTAGATTAGCTTATTATTACTATTACATACCGTAATGGCCCGAATATAAGACGACCCTGATTGTAAGACGATCCTCTTTTTCAAGACTCAAATTTGAAGAAAGACTTTTTATACACCAAATTAAGTTTTTATACAGAAAATAATGACAGCACATCTGAAACAAATGATTATAACAATATATTTGAGAGAAAAAGCATGTTATTTTGCCTCACTCAAATCATGATCTTGAAGTTTGCATCATAACTTCTTCCACCCACTTTTCTCCAGATTGTCGCTACGTTTCTCCTTTTCTGTTATCTCTTCTCTTATTTTCTTCTCTTTTCTTTCTTATACTATTATTTATTTTTCTTCTTCGTGACAGGGGTTCCTTTGTCCTGGGGAGTTTAGTTCAGCATTCACTTTAAAGATATCTGGCGCCATCTGGCGGTGTAAATGGGTATAACGTCTAGACCCCGAATGTAAGACGACGCCCACTTTTTCAGACTTATTTCAATGTAAAAAACACTGTCTTATATTCGGGACAATACGGTATATACTTATTCTGTAACCATGGTAACCCGTTGCTGTGTTGTAGCTGCAGCAGCTCCACATAACAGACGTGGGGAAAAGATCGCTAATGGTTTAACTTTTCAACGCTTTCCTGCTCGGAGGCAGAACCAAAAAATATTAACTCTATTTGTAGCTGCAGAGGAAAAAAATAATCCCACGAGGAAAACAAAAATATTGCTCACGCCTCAGAGCCTCTTCAGCATAATATAGCAGTCAAAAAAAAAAGAAAAGAAAAAAGTAAGAGTAATAAAAAACATGTACTGTATGTTGTACTATTATACTAATTTATTGAAACACATGGCGAGTCAAACATTTACCAAAGCAGCTGCCAAACACTCCTAAACAAGGTAGTAAGACGTGGGTTGTGCAGAACTGCAGCAGTAAATCCTTATTAAAGAGTGGAGTTCCGACGAGGAGAAAATAATGATTATTAACGGTTTGGATCCATATGAAATCCTTACTAAAGAGTGGAGCTACTCTTTAGTAAGGATTTCATATGGATCCAAACCGTTAATAATCATTATTTTCTCCATATACCGCTCCCTGGCTTCCTTGTTTAAGGTTCCCGGTAAATTCCAGTTCCTTTCCGGCATTTAAACATTGCGTTCCGTCTGTTCACACTGCTGTTTGTTTACACTCACGAGGCTGCCAACATGGCCACCGCGTCCCAGAATGCAACTTGGCGACCGAGCCCTATTCCTCCCTGGGGGGTGATTACACCAGGGTGCAGTAGTCAAGTCTCCTGGGAGAGTTGCTGTGGGGAGTCGTAGTGCATCCCTGATACCCCTGCAGGGTAAAGTATCTGTCCGAATATAAGACAGTGTTTTTTTTTATTGAAATAAGTCTGAAAAAGTGGATGTCGTCTTCTATTCAGGTCTAGACGTTATACCCATTCACACCGCTAGATGGCGCCAGATATCTTTAAATGCTGAACTTAACTCCCCAGGACAAAGCGTACGGAGATTTAGGGCCAGGCAGGAGAAAAATAAAAATAATATTTTGGAGGAGGAAATTTTTTTTTTCATTATGAACTTCGAGAAAAAAGTCGAAATGTCGAGAAAATTGTTGAAATACAATTTTGTGAATAATGTTGAAATGTTGAGAAAAAAGCCAAAATTTTGACTTTATTCTTGAAATTGTATTTCAACATTAATCTCGATATTCCTACTTTTTACCAAACTGCACAATAAAATAAAATCTTCCCCTTTCAAATATTTTTTCTCCTGCCTGGCCCTAATACTCCGTCGTATGAACCCTTGTCACGAAGAAAAAAATAAAAAATAACAGTAAGAAAGAAAAGAGAAGAAAATAAGAGAAGAGATAACATAAAATGTAGAAACGTAGTTTCTCTAATCTGGAGAAAAGTGTGTGGAAGATCGGCAGGTGAACCGGCAGCTGAGGAGAAGTTATGATGCAAACTTCAACATAATGGTTAAATGAGGCAAAATAACATGATTTTTCTCCAATATATTGTTATAATCATTTGTTTCAGATGTGTTGTAATTATTTTCTGTATAAAAATTGAATTTGGTGTTCAAAAAGTTTTTTTTCAAACTAGAAAACTTTTGAAAAAGAGGCTCGTCTTATAATCAGGGTGGTCTTATATTCCGGAGCTCCAGACGAACATGCACTAGTGTGACGCAGCCGTCGGGCTCATCTCCATTTATCCATGTTTTATTATTATTATTTATTCCTGTGTTGGTTGTTAACGTGCACATCGGTGGTCTAAGGGGTCAAAGGTCACCATGAAGGTCACACAGGTCATTTATGAGAAAGAAAAAGCTGAATATTAATGTCTGGATGAACGTAGAGATGTTTCCAGGGAATCCAGGGAATCCAGGGCGCAGCGGGTCTTAAAAAAGTCTTAAAAAGTCTTACATTCCAGTTTTGCTAAAATAAAGCCTTTAAATCTCTTAATTTGTCTTAAATTCAATCCAAGGGTCTTAATTTTAGAGAGAATGTATCGAGTCATTAAAAAGTTTATTTCATCGTTTTGAGGAGAATCTCCTGCAGAGGTTATGAATCTGTGTTGCCAGATTGGGCAAGTTTCAGCCCAATTGGGCTGAAAAATATATATTTGCGCTGCTTTTCCTGGTTTTTACTAAATATTTAGGAGAAATTATTAACTAAAAGTTTCCATTATGGCAGAGGAAAGTAGAAACATACACAATAAACTCACTGATATTTCATTTGCTTTAATCTGAACTTTTTGGGGCTATTTAATGTTGTTTTGAAGCTTTTTTTGTGATACATTTTTTATTAAGAATCTCATGGATACAAAATGATCATGGTATTGTCATAAATGGCAAATAGAATGGTCATTCCTCCTTTTTCTTATATTAAATAAAACAAAAAAAAGAAATAAAAAAAAAAACACAACAAAACATAAGAACTACAACAACATTAATAAAACAGGGAGAAAAAAAAAACAGCAAAAACAAAACACAGCATGGAGACCTGGTGTTTTGAAGCTTGAAATTTATTAGGCATTTAATAATTTACAGTTTTAACATAGAGAATGTTTGATTAAGGCGGGTTTTACATCACGTTTGGCCTGGAACCTGTCAGATCGGGACCGCAGGCAGGTGGAAGCAGCAGCGGGATGACCAGAGCGCAGGCCAGAACGCAGCTCCCGAGGCTCCGGCCTGCAAACTTGCACAAAAGAGAAAAAAGGGGAACAAGAAACTACAGGAACGATGGACAAAAACGATAGCTATGAGATATTTATAATAAATAAAAATGGAAATGGAGAAGAGAGGAAGGGAAGAGGAGAGGAGAAGAAGGGTGAGAGGCACTGCCCAGCGGATCATGTCCCCCCTGCAGCATAGGCCTATAGCAGCATATCTACCACCAAGCTATATTTGAGACTAACTATTATAGTCTTGTTCTATAGCTGCAACTATGACTACTGACTCTAACACACTAGAGTTTACACTACCTAGAGATTTACCAACACCAGCTAGAGGTTTACTAAACACTAACTGTAGGCTTTACTAAACACTAACTATTATAGTCTTGTTCTATAAGTGTAAGGTGGTAAAGACATTATTTCATTACCCCCCCCCTACTAAATTTTGACTTTTTTCTCGACATTTTCTTCGTTTTTTTGTGCGTTTTTTTCGTTTGTTTTTTTCGTACGTTTTTTTCGTACGTTTTTTCGTACGTTTTTTTCGTACAATTTTTCGTACGTTTTTTTCGTACGATTTTTCGTACATTTTTTCGTACGATTTTTCGTAGGTTTTTTTCGTACGTTTTTTTGTACGTTTTGTCGTATGTTTTTTTTCGTACGATTTTTCCTACGTTTTGTCTTACGTTTTTTTCCTATGATTTTTCGTACGTTTTTTTCGTACGTTTTTTTCGTACGTTTTTTCGTATGTTTATTTCGTGCGTTTTTTCGTACGTTTTTTTGTACGTTTTTTTGTACGTTTTTTCGTGCGTTTTTTCGTGCGTTTTTTCATACGTTTTTTCGAACGATTTTTCGTACGATTTTTCGTGCGATTTTTCGTGCGTTTTTTCGTACGTTTTTTCGTACTTTTTTTCGTACATTTCGTCGTACGTTTTGGATCATGTCGGTCCCCCCTGCAGCATAGGCCTATAGCAGCATATCTACCACCAAGCTATATTTGAGACTAACTATTATAGTCTTGTTCTATAGCTGCAACTATGACTACTGACTCTAACACACTAGAGTTTCCACTACCTAGAGATTTACCAACACCAGCTAGAGGTTTACTAAACACTAACTATAGGCTTTACTAAACAGAAAGGTTTTAAGTTTAGTTTTAAAGGTGGAGGTGGTGTCAGCCTCCTTAACCCAGATTGGAAGTTGGTTCCATAGTAATGGTGCCTGATAGCAGAACGCCCGCCCTCCAAATCTACATTTAGATACTCTAGGAACTACAAGTAAACCTGCACTCTGAGAACGGAGAGCTCTGCCAGGAACATAAGGCTCTATCAGGTCTTTTAAATAATGCGGAGCTAAGCCGTTTTGGGCTTTATATGGAAGTAATAAAATTGGATTCTGAGTTTTGTACCTCGGTCAGACCCGTATTCGCCCTGGTGTCACCAGGTTTGAGCCGATTATTGTGATTATTTGAGTCGTCTGACGGTGTTTTTCCTCCGCAGAGCAACGGCCTGAACGGGTTCCAGCCAGAAGCCCAGCGGAGACCTGACCCCGCCCACTTCCTGCCCTCCGGTCCCGCCCACTTCCTCTCGTCCTGCCCCCCCCTGGCCACCCGGTCCCTGAGCCGGGGCTGTTCCCTGCGTCAACCGCCCTCCCTCCCCTGTAGCTCCGCCCCCTCCCTCCCCTCCGCCACCACGCTGCCCGCCTTTAGCTCCGCCCCCTCCGCCCTGATCCCGCCCCCTCCCACTCCGTCCCGGAGCCGCTCCCAGGAGCTGCTGCGTGGCTCCTCCCCCGGCCCCGCCCCCCGGGCCGAGGCCCCGCCCCCCCGGCCCAGCAGCACCAACCCCTTCACCGCGCCGCTAGCTCAGCCTAGCCGCCGCCCGCTAACGCCGGACTTCAGCCTGGCCACGCCCCTCATCCCCCTGCCTGGCCCCGCCCCCCAGCTCGCCAGGACCATGTCCCTGTTTGGCCCCGCCCCCTGCCTGCCCCTGGCCCCGCCCTCCTCCCTCCCTGGCCCCGCCCCCTCCCTCTCTGGCCCCGCCCCCGCACGGCGGTGGGTCACGTTTGACGACGACGAGCTGGACTTCCCCCCCGCTCCCCGGACCAAACCCCCACACAACCCCTTCACGGCCCTGGAGGAGTCCACGGAACGATGACCCCGCCCCCTCAGGGCGGGGGGCGGGGCCTCAGGGAGGGGGCGGGGCCAGACCTGTACAGATAAACAGATAAACGTGTAAATTGTGTGTTAATGTACAAAAGAGACAGTATTTAAGAAGTCGAGCCCTTGAGAACCGGAGGGGGGGTTATGGTACCAGGGGGGCCGTGGTCCTGGTACCCCGGGGGGGCCGTGGTCCCGGGGGGGCCGTGGGACTAGTACTGGGGGTTTCTGATGGGGGTTCTGACGGGTCCAGCCTCCTCCCTGATTCAACCACCTGTTTATTTGTATTTATGGCAAAAACACGTGAAATATATCCAGATGTTTATGTACGTGTGCAATATCAGGACCGGGTGGGGGACAGGGGGGCGGTACCGGTACCGGGGGGGCCATGGTACCAGGGGGGGGGGGGCCGTACCGGTACCAGGGGGTAAAAGTCTTAAAGTCTTAAATGCTTCGTATCATCTGCTTCCTTTTTCTCAGTGAATGTATCTGGATTTGACCCGACACACACACACACACATTTACACACGTGTGTGTATATATATATATATATATATATATATATATATATATATATATATAAACACATACACACACGTATATATTATAGGTGGGACTCGATTAAAAAAATGTATCTAATTAATTACAGGTTTGTAATTAATTAATCGCAATTAATCGCATATCAATATTTGACACGAGAAGCAACATTTTTCAATTTAAATGGATTTTAGTTTATGACTGAATCCTTGAATTGACACATAAATGAGCTTACACAACAGAATTGTGTTTATTTTGGTAACTGAGTGTTAACAAGTGCAATGTGAATAATAGGAACATGATTAGCATTATCCACAAGGCACAAACTTAAATTCAAGTTAGCTATATTCAAGCTTTTCAAGAATTTTTGTAAACTGTCTATGTCTTAAACACATTTGTTTTTGTTTAGTAAAATTAAAAAAATCCTATTGAGTTCTGTGCATCAGCATTACGGGGAACTTATACCGGGAACTCGTGCAACGAGAAACGTTCCGCACTGTTTGGAGTGAAACAGTAAATTGCGATTAAATCCGTTATTTTTTTTTGTTGCGTTATTTTTCTGTAATTAATTAATCGTAATTATTGCGATAAAGTCCCAGCCTTAGTATATATATATATATATATATATATATATATATATATATATATATATATATATATATATATATATATATATATAAACACACACACACAGACATATCTACACACATAAACACACTAGTTTTTCTTGGTTCTGCTTCGTCGGGTTCTGTGGTGAGAAAGTGACGTGTCGTGTTTGAGGTGATTTTTCTCCGTCGTTGTTGTTTGTGTTTGGATGTTTACAGGCGTTACGGATCTGTGGGCCCCCGGGGGGGCCGAGGGGGGGCAGTAAGGGTGGGGGGGTTTAGGTAAAGGTGGGGGGGGTTCTGGGGGGGTAATAAGGCCGGGGGGGCCGGGGGGATCAGCCGGTTTCAGCTCCAGCTGATGGGGATCTTTTCTAAACGCACCTACGTCTATATTTAAATCACCACTTACTGAACAGGCTGCTGGTGATGTCACAGTGATGTCACTGTGACGTCACTGTGACGTCACCGTGACCGTGACATGGTGCCTGATAGCAGAACGCCCGCCCTCCAAATCTCCAAATTTAGATACTCTAGGAACTACTAGTAAACCTGCACTCTGAGAACAGAGAGCTCTGCCAGGAACATAAGGCACTATCAGGTCTTGTAAATACTATCAGGTCACCGTGACATCACGGTGATGTCACAGTGATGTCAGTATTTTGGCCCCGCCCACCCGGCCCATCAGGAGGTATTTAATCAAAAGCATTTCTGGTTTGACGGCTCGTCTCAGACCCAAAAGTACCAGATAAGTGTTTTGCTTCTGCACTATTTCCGTGGTAAACGTGACCCGAGCGGAACCTGCAGCTGCTTCTTCAGCATCCACAGATGTGATAGTAGTCCACACATCTGCACACTGCACAAACTCAAACAACAATCTGTACAAGAATATTTGTCTTATTTCTAGTTAAAATGTCTCATTTTTAGTCAAAAAATTACTGTTTCAAGTAGATTTTCACTTAAAATAAGTAGAAAAATCTGCCAGTGGAACAAGATTGTTTTTGCTTGTAATGAGAAGATAAATCTTGTTCCACTGGCAGATTTTTCTACTTATTTTAAGTGAAAATGGACTTGAAACAGGTGAAAATTGTCAAATAAGTTATTTTTCTGGTAATGACTCTTGTTTTAAGTGTAATGAGATTTTTTTGACTAAAAATGAGACATTTTAACTAGAAATAAGACAAATATTCCTGGTGAGATTTAGAGTTTTTGCAGTGCGTCCGCAGAAACTCGCCAGCGTCGCTTCCGCGTCACGTTCACAGTTCGAGGTTTGAGACTTTCTAGGAAAAACGTCTCCTTTTTTGCGAGTCGGGTTGTGTCCCGTTTTTATGGCTTCTAGTCCATCGTAGGTGAGAGTCCGTGTCGTGAAAGCATTCCTGTATGTATTAAAGTAAAATACATTCAAGCTGTAATTCATGTTAATATACCAATGGTCCATATTTTATGTACACAGCAGATGGCACATTCATGTACGGAGCAATTTGTGTTGTATGTATGCTAAATAAATGTAAGTTGACATGGTCTGTTTTGTGTTTTTAAGGCTCTAACTGACTTTCAGTTGTTAGAAGTATGTTAGTCTTAAACCTTTAACTCCACTAGTACCGTATTGGCCCGAATATAAGACGACCCTAATTATAAGACAACCCTCTTTTTCAAGACTCAAGTTTGAAGAAAGACTTTTTGAACACCAAATTAAATTTTTATACAGAAAATAATGACAGTACATCTGAAACAAATGATTATAACAATATATTGGAGAGAAAAAGCCTGTTATTTTGCCTCATTGAAATCATTATCTTGAAGTTTGCATCATAACTTCTCCTCAGCTGCCGGTTCACCTTCTTCTCTTTTCTTTCTTATACTATTTTTTCTTTTTCTTCTTCGTTACAGGGGTTCCTTTGGCCTGGGGAGTTTAGTTCGGCATTCACTTTAAAGATATCTGGCTCCATCTAGTGTTGTGAATGGGTATAACGTCTAGACCCCGAATGTAAGACGACCCCCACTTTTTCAGACTTATTTCAATGAAAAAAACACCGTCTTATATTCAGACCAATACGGTACATCTTTTATAGTATAATATTCTGTGTCAAACCACTGAGTATCTGTATCTGGCTGTTCATCCACGTCCGGAAAACCATTTTTATGCTCAATATTTTGGCTAAATTGATCTAAAAAAAACAGCAATAAAGTAATAAGACACTGTGAATAAATTATTTATAATGTCCACAAGTAAATAAATGTAAGTTGACATGGTTGGTTTGTGTTTTTAGATGTACGTTAGTCGTTTAAAGGTCTTTTTTAACGTTTAAAGGTCTTTTTTAACGTTTAAAGGTTCTTTTTTAACGTTTTAAAGGTTCTTTTTTAATGTTTAAAGGTTCTTTTTCACGTTTAAAGGTTCTTTTTCACGTGTAAAGGTCAGCTTTAGACTCAGAAGCTCCACTCCACACTAAAACACTAACAACCAAACCCACATCCCCATGGATGAACGCTGCCATCAAAAGTTTGAAAAGAAATTGCAGGAGTCCAGCGAGGAAATGGAGGCAGACAAAACTAACAGTACACTTTGAAATACTCCGGAACAAACTCAAAATCTACAATAAAGCAGTAACACAGGCAAGAATTTCCCATTTCTCCCAACTCATCACAGATAAAAAGAATGACCATAAATTCCTCTTCTCCACAATCACTCGTTTAACCAATACTGATTTTAAGAAATCCTCCATGGCACCAACAAATGATCAATGTGAGGACTTTGCAGACGATTTCAGAGGTAAAATCGATGGCATCAGATCCACTCTTTTAGAACAAAACAGTGTTGCTTTTAACAGACCTGAATCATCACTTTTATCTGAGGAGATACTGGAGCATTTTGTCCTGGTTGATGCAGAAATGCTCGGTCCAGTTTTCTCCCGAGTTAACTCAACAACCTGCCTTTTAGACCCAATTCCCACATCCCTTTTAAAACTATTTTATGGATTCTTTGAGTTTGAACTTTTAAAGGGGACCTATTATGAAAAACATGTTTTTTCTTGCTTTAACATTTATAAAGTGTTCTCCCCTCAGCCTGCCAACTCAGAGAAGGAGTAAAGCAACCAAATTCTGCAGTGTCTGTTCCAGAGGTGTCTTCAGTATTCACATTCATTACTCAGGTAGAAGTATAGATACTAGAGTTTAAAATACTCCTGTAGAAGTTGAAGTATCAACTCAAGTTTTTTACTCAAGTAAAAGTATAAAAGTACTGGTTTCAAAACTACTTAAAGTATAAAAGTACAAGTAATGTAAGGGGAAAAAAGCCATTAAGGACAAAAGCCATTGAAAATGAATGTATCTTAGTATAATGCAAATATATTAAAGAACCATATATGTGTACTATTGAGCATTAACATGTGTTAATATAAATATATTAAAGAAGCATATATGTGTACTATTGAGCATTAACATGTTAATATAAATATATTAAAGAAGCATATATGTGTACTATTGAGCATTAACATGTGTTAATATAAATATATTAAAGAAGCATATATGTGTACTATTGAGCATTAACATGTGTTAATATAAATATATTAAAGAAGCATATATGTGTACTATTGAGCATTAACATGTGTTTCAGAGAGCAGCAGATATGACTAGTTACCTATAAGTATTGTATAAATAATAATAAAAAAAACTTGAGTAAAAGTAAAAAAGTACCTGGTGAAAAAACTACTCAAGTACTGAGTAACTGTTGAGTAACGTCTGATTTATTTTTTTAACACAACCATTCAAACAGACAAAAGTACAAAATAATCATCTTCAGGCAAATTAAATCAATAAAATATTAATTAATTAAAATTTATAAGAAATAGCTTAAATTAAAATAACCTTAAAGTAAATTCAAGTACTTTAATAAATAATAAAATAACAGAATAAAAAAATAAATTAAGCACAAGTAGCACAAAATGTCCAGCCTTTGTACTTTTCTTTTTTAACCAGCAGAACTAGAACAAACATGAACTCATAGAAACTCTGTGTGTGTTTGAGTCTGTGTAAATGTGACAAAACATGCAAAAACTAACATTTTTCCCAAAGAATCACCCAGTGATGTCATGAGATTGACGCGTACGCGGATAAAAGGGATAAAAGAAAAGTAACAGCTCAACGTAGCCTAATGTAGCGGAGTAAGAGGAACAGTTTCTTCTTCACAAATCTACTCAAGTAAAAGTACAAAGTATAGTGATTCAAAACTACTCCTAAAAGTACAACATTTCCCAAAACGTACTCAAGTAAATGTAACGGAGTAAATGTAACTCGTTGTGAACTGTTGAGGAAACAGTGGAGGTCAAGCTAAACTTTAGCTGTAAGTTAAACTTCAGCTACAAACAACAGTCCAACAAGCTTTAGGGGGTTGTGTCACGTTCTTATGTTCCAACGGGGTTTAACTAAATCTAAATGCATTTAGTGATAGTGCAATTGGCCCTTTGTTCTCATTAAACCTCTTTGATCAAACAAAGGCATATATACCATATAATTAGCTAACTGTAACTGAGGCAGTGGTTGAATTGCCAGACAACAGGATAAGGATATAGATGTTTTATTTGTCATTGTACAGGAAATACAATAACATTCATGTTGGCATTTGTGAAAAGGAGATATTCCCCTTCTCACCACTGAATACATGAATGTATTATTGGTGGGGTTGGTATTTGGTAAACCACTTTTTATGTTTCAATTTCAATTTTATTAGTATAGCGCAGGGGTCGGCAACCCGCGGCTCTAAAGCTGCATGCAGCTCTTCAGCGCCGCCCTGGTGGCTCCTGGAGCTTTTTCAAAAATGTTTGACCTTTTTTTTCCTTTTTTCTTCTTTTTTTTCTCTTTTTTTCTTCTTTTTTCTTTTCTTTTTCTTTTTTTCTTTTTTCTTCTGGTTTTCCTTTTTTTATCTTCCTTTTTCCTTTCGACTTTTTTCTCCACATTTCAACTTTTTTCTCAACATTTCGACCTTTTTCTATAAATTGTACTTCAACATTAATGTCGACATTTTGAAGTGCGAATTTCTCGAAGTGCACAATGAAAAAAAAATCTTTTTTTATAACTAATATAGAAACATGCAGCATGTGTTTCTTCATTCTAATTCTGATACAAGACTTTTCATTTTTTGCAGCTCCAGACATATTAGTTTTTTGTGTTTTTGGTCCAATATGGATCTAAAACATTTTGGGTTGCCGACCCCTGGTCTAGCGTCTATTCCAGCATAGTTGTCTCCAGGATGTTTCCAGAACCAGAACATAAACATGAACCCCCGATCAATTATTACATAAACAATGGAGGTAAAAACTCCCCTAGTGGGAGACGGGTCCGTGGACTTCACCATCCGTTTTTTGTTTTGAAATGACAAAATAAAAATAGAGAAATAATCCAAAATAATCCGTTTCCCATCTTTTGTTTTGATAATAAAAAACGGAAAACGGGTCGTTATCCGTTATCCGTTATCCATTTTCATTGATGTGTTTGAAAATGGAAATTGGGAATTAAAACAGCGAGTGGAAAACTCTTTTCTCTATTTCCTATTGGTTTCCAACGGGGGGGGCAGTATGTTAGAGTTCAGTACATGTTATTGATTATTGATTGGACGCTGCAGCTGAACGGACTGTCACAATAAAACAGATTACAGATTAAACTCATGTTTCACTCCCAGGTTTCAGATTTGATTTATTTTCTGTTTCAACATTAAAAAATCTAAAACTGTTAATTTTCAATCTGATCAACAAAAGAACCAGAAACAACTTTCTTCATTTATTACTGCACATGTGCAGTATTCTTATATCCCCCCATTTGTCCAATCCTTGTTTTCAGTTTCCTTGGAAACAAATAGGAAATAGAGAAAAGAGTTTCCACTCGCTGTTTTTATTCCCAATTTCGATTTTCAAACACATCTGATAACGGATAACGATCTGTTTTCCGTTTGTCATTTCAAAACAAAAAACGGATGGCCGTGAAGTCCACGGACCGAGAAAAACCTTAAGACAAACAGTGACAAGAAAAACTCCCTGTGAGAAGGTGAGACACACACACACACACACACACACACACACACACACACACACACACACACACACACACACACACACACACACACACACACACACACACACACACACACACACACACAAACACACACACACACACACATGTCAGACATCCTGCAGGGTCAAAGGTCAACAGGTTATTTATAGACGGTTCCTTGACTCACCTATCTTTTTTTTATTAATTTTTTTATATTGAAAGACAAACTGCAAACATACAATCCTCCACCAGGGGGAGACACTCACTCAGGAGGAAAATCAGGACACAATGAAACAAGGAACTAGAAATACATGAAACAGAGACACAAACTATAGAAATACATGAAACACAGACACAAACTTCAGGCCTTGACGGCCTTTGATTGGTGGAGAGTTAATGGTTCTGATATTTTCACATTTTTGATTAATATAACGGGTTTTGTGAATAAACCATTTTGCCAACTAATCTAATTATATATATATATATATATATATATATATATATATATATATATATATATATATATATATATATATATATATATATATATATATATATATATATATTAAATACAATATATAATAATACATTAATAAAGTTTACTGAGTTGAATGTTGAGTCACAAACATAAATCCAAGCAAAACAAAACAACAATAATGTTATTAACAATAAGCCTTTCTTATAAAACTAGAATGAATTATAAAGAAAACATTTATAAAACCAGAGTATTTTCAACATAACAGTCCTTAATAATAATAATAATAATAATAATAATAATAAATATGACTTGCACTTATATAGCGCCTTTCACGAAACCCAAGGTCGCTTTACAGAAAACCAGGAAAGAACAAACAAAACAAAACACAACTGGGACAAAACAACAGGGTAGATGAGGGTAGATGAGGGTGATATGCTGCCAGGGCTTGGTGTGGGTGAGAACCAGCTGAATTCTGTCCAGGGTTTTACTTGGAACCCCAGACAGGACTCCATTACAATAGTCCAGTCGGGAGGTGATGAAAACATGGATGAGTGTTTCTGCCACAGAGTCAGAGAGTGAGGGACGGAGACGTGCAATGTTTCTGAGGTGGTAGAAGGCAGATTTGGTAACAGATTTGATGTGTGACTGGCAAGGGCGAAACTTTACTTTCAGAGGTGGGGGACACAAGTAGGAACTGCAAATGTGTCCGTGTAGCTGAAGCGTGGATGTGCAGTGTGGCTTTGTAAGACTGTTTGTGTGAATGCGAACAATCAAACAATTTTAATATGGATTTACCTTTTTAGACACTTTTTAACTTTTTTTTTTGCCCCTTTTGGGAAAATGCTGGATCTGCATTCTTGGCCAGGGTTGATTTTTCATTTTCAAAAGCTTGGGCACAGAAAAAACATAGGATTCCATTGACTCCTTGTTCATAATGGAGCCAAGGAAACTCACAGCACCACTTCTCTTGATCTTAAGGTTTTGTTGCTGAGATGCTTCTACAATCACTTTTGGGCCAACATGGTTGGGTTCCTGCCTGCCTGCCTGCCTGCACCTCTTCACTTACACCTGTCTCCACATATTTCTCCTATGAAATATGAAAATAGATCATGTTAATTTCTTCCTTTCCTTATCAACAAACCAAAATCACCTAACCATTTACAACATATTAACCTACCTGCACTACAGTGCTGCTGCTTTCCCCTGCCTCTCTCTGAGTTTGAGCCTGTGGTGTAAGTCCAACATTACAGTTAGTGAACTTGCTTTCCATACTCTATACAACACACAAAACCAGAGGTGGGTAGTACTCAGTTACATTTGCTTGAGTAAGGTTTTGGATAAATTGTGCTTTTAAGAGTAGTTTTAATGCAAAGTTCTTTTTACTTTTACTGGAGTAATATTGTTCTAAAGTAACAATACTAATAGCAAAAATGGATTATAAACTGAGCTGCCGGCTCCTCTTCATTTCTGCGCCGCGTCCTGGCTGTCTGTCTGTGAAGGCTGATTTATGGTTCTGCGTTAATCGACGTAGAACCTGCGTCGTAGGGTTACGGCGTACGCGGCGACGCACACTGTACGGTGCGCATCGCCGCGTAACCTACGCCATGGCTCTGCGTCAATTTAACGCGGAACCATAAATCAGCCTTGAGCAGCAGTGAGGGGAGGAGGAGGGAGGAGGGAGAGCGGGGCTGCGGGGCCGTCAGAACCTTCGTACAGAGTGTCTTGATGATTCGCAATTACAGGCTGAGCCTACCGTTAGTTTTTAAACTATAAAAAGTGGGGGGGACAAAAACGTGATTTTGAAAAGTGGGGGGGACATGTCCCCCCTGTCCCCAGCGGAAATTGCGCCCATGGTAACTGGAAGGAGAGGGTGGAGTCCAAGATGACGCCCAGATTACGGACCTCGGAGGATGGAGTGATGGTGCAGCCGTCCACCCGGATGAGCAGATCTCCAACCTTCCGGAGCAGTGACTTGGGGGCCACAACCATGAGCTCCGTCTTATTGCTGTTCAGTTTGAGGAAGTTGGTTGTCATCCAAGATTTTATGGCTGAGCGGCCATAAAGAATAGAGTAAGAATAGCCTGTTAATTTTGTCTATATAAAAGATACCCCACCAAGCTGGTCCTAAACATTTTTAAGGATGATAAACTTAAGAGACCGATCTAAACAGTTCCAGAGTTGAGGGCCATGGAATCTGATAAAGGATTTGTGACTGGAGGTAAAAGACAAAGAGGTAAATGAAAGTTCTTCCACCTCTAACTGAATAAGAATGAATATCTGATGAAAACAGAAAAAAATGATGAAAAGTTCCTGGAATGTCTTGTTTGAAATGAATGAACTTAAACATAAACAGGAATGTTTGAAACTTGTTAATAGAAAAAATTGATAAGTGCCACTGCTCTGTCCAGGATCTTACTGGGGAAAGGAAGGTTGGAGATCGGCCGAAGTTATTGAGGTCTTCAGGGTCCAGACCAGGCTTTTTCAGAATGGGAGTGATGGAGGCGATCTTAAGACTGGGGGGAACTCTGTACCGGAGACTATGGAGGAGTTAATTATGTCAGTGATGACGGGACAGAGGGAAGGAAGGCTTTCACCAGAGCAGTTGGGATGGGGTCCAGAGAGCAGGAGGAAGCTTTGGCTTTGGTGACCAGTTTGGTGACCAGTTTGGAGACCAGTTTGGTGGTGACAGGGGAGAAAGAAGAGAGAGAGCAGTGGGGGGGGCAGGGAAGCTCCAGGGGCGCACCACTTAGACCCCGTCCACACGTAGCCGGATATCTGCGGATATCTGCTAAACCGGAGATATTTTCCTACGTTTTGACCTGTCATCCACACGAAAACGCAAATAAACGAAGGTTTAAAAAAACTCTGTGCAAAGTGAAGATTTTTGAAAACTCCGTTTATGTAGATGCGTGTGGACACACATAACCGGAGATTTGCGTTTTCGAACGTCACATTATGCGCCAAAACAACAACAAATCTGCTCTGACGTGCGACTTTTGTTTACTATAGAAATACAGATGATCCAGCATCTGTTCTCCAAGCTATTTATTAAATAAATGCTCTCTGGTCTTGACCACCGCTTACTGCGTTACACCGACGCAGAGCCTACGGTGTAGGGCCCGCAGAGCCGCGGAGCCGCGGAGCCCGCAGAGGTGCAGCTTCCCGGGAGCCACAGATTATCTACAGGTTAGAATGCTTATGAATGTGGTCGAAAACGCAGATCTTCGGTTATGTGTGGATGCACATTTTTTTATAAACGGAGGAGGGAAATATTCGTTTTTAAAAATACCCGGCTACGTGTGGACGGGGTCTGAGTGAACGGCCGGGGGAGGGAGGGTCAGGTGTGCGGAGTTGCTGGTGAATGGTGTCCACCAAAACAGCTATTCAACCACTTATACTATCAAACCTTGACTATTGCCCAGCAGTTTGGTCCAGTGCTAATGCTGAAATGTTGAATGCTTTACAAATTATACAAAACAGAGCTGAACTATTCTCAAGTGCGACAATAGGACAAACATCATCTCTATGCACAAGAAACTCAACTGGTTATTGGTCAAAGACAGACTCATATACTCACTGTTGATTGTGATAAGAAACATATCTGTTTTAAAAAAGCCATATGATTTGTTTAAAAACCTCTCTTTTAGTGCAGAAAATCACTGTCACAACACTAGACATGCAACTGTTGGAAATGTTACAATACCTAAGGTTAGATCTAAAGCCATCAAACGTACAGTCCTGTATAGAGGAATGAAAGAATGGAATTCTTTACCCAATCATGTAAAACTCTCTAACAATAATCAATTCAGCGGTAGGGGGGGCGGTAGGGGGGCGGTAGGGGGGCGGTAGGGGGGGGGGGGGGGGGTAGGGGGGGCGGTAGGGGGGCGGCAGGGGGGCGGTAGGGGGGCGGTAGGGGGGGGGGGGGGGGTAGGGGGGGCGGTAGGGGGGCGGTAGGGGGGGGGGGGGGGGGGGCGGTAGGGGGGGCGGTAGGGGGGCGGTAGGGGGGCGGTAGGGGGGGGGGGGGGGTAGGGGGGGCGGTAGGGGGGCGGTAGGGGGGGGGGGGGGGGGGGGCGGTAGGGGGGGCGGTAGGGGGGCGGTAGGGGGGGGGGGGGGGGTAGGGGGGGCGGTAGGGGGGGCGGTAGGGGGGGCGGTAGGGGGGCGGTAGGGGGGGGGGGGGGGGTAGGGGGGGCGGTAGGGGGGCGGTAGGGGGGGGGGGGGGGGGGGGCGGTAGGGGGGGCGGTAGGGGGGCGGTAGGGGGGGGGGGGGGGGGTAGGGGGGGCGGTAGGGGGGGGCGGTAGGGGGGGCGGTAGGGGGGCGGTAGGGGGGGGGGGGGGGGTAGGGGGGGGCGGCAGGGGGGCGGTAGGGGGGCGGCAGGGGGCGAGAGCCAATGAGGGTGCAGTAACACCTCACCTTGGTTCTGGCTAGTTCGTCCTTGTACGACCTCTCACTTCAACAGCCGTGGACGGTCAGGCCAGTTCTTTGTGCAGCCGCTCCAACTGGAGACAGGTGGTTTTAGAGATGTGGATAATAATGATAATAATCTGAATCTGTCGTTATTGAACCAGAATCAGGTTTATTGATCAAGTCGGGTCAAAGTCGACTTTATTTATTTATGACTTTATTTAACACAATAACAGAAAAGATTCAGTTAAATGAAAGTGAAAGTGGATGTGAATCTTGATCTGAGTCTCGTCTTCGTCCTTCAGTGATGAAGATTCATGGAGTCACAACACAACACTCATTTAGATTCTCATATTAATTCCTAAAAATTAATTTGTATGTCTAAACATCTCATCATTTCATTTCCGACTGTTACTCCAGGTCCAGAGCACGACCCGGGTTCAGTGTTTTGGATATTTCAGCTTAAATTTCAAAATGTTACATTAGTTCAATGAAGTTCATATTATCTATATTTATTATAGATTGTTTAGTTTCTTCTGTTATCGGACGTTTGTCCTGAAATTCCTGAAAAATCCTGCTGTTTCACGTCCGTCTGTTTCTGCTGACAGAATAAATCAGACGAGCTAAAATTATGTTTTTACTGCACGAGCTGCTGCAATTTCTCTTCTATCTATCTATTTCTCAATTTTCTCTTCTATCTTTTTTTTACACTTTTAATGTTTATTGAAAGGCCTCATTGAGTTATTTATTTCTTAGTTATTTACAATCATTATTGTGAAATGATTATTTCACTAGTTATTTTACAGTCGTATAATTCAGGCAACAACTCAAAAAACATTTTTAATAACACAAATCAATATCGGATCAAATCAAATGGTGATAATTTTTTTTATTTAATTTTTTATATAATTGAAACAAGAGTTTATTTCCACTCTTCCCTATTTTTTTTTCTTTTTTTTTCAAATGGTGATAATTGATTCTGAATCTTAAGAATCGTAATTAAATCGATTCCTGACGTTTGAATCGATAACGAACTACTAGACTGTTAGAAAACCACATACACTTATCTAATACGTTTGTTTTTATCAGGGATTAACATTCTTTATCTTTGCAATCAATGGTTCTAAACCACCTAGAAGGTATTTTTATACTTTAATGAACTTTAGTGAAACCGAGTTTATTTGTGAGACGACGCCGAGTCACATCCGGGAGTTAAAGACCTGCTGAGTTTGGGATTAAAAATACGGGAGATTTTCCGTCAACCGAGGTCCAGTATCTTACATTTAAGACAGATTTACAAGAAATCTAAAATAACTAACTGAAATTCAAAAGAAAAAGCTCAATCACGTCAGCAGGTGCATTATTACAAATAAATAAAATACAGAAATAAAATAAGGTCTCAATAGGCACTTAAGGCACCAGCATGGTATTAAACTATTTTCAATGTTTTTAATCGCCTGACAGCACCATATTTAATATATATCATATATATTTTAATATATCATATATATATATATATATATATATATATATATATATATATATATATATATATATATATATATATATTTTTTTTTTTTTTTTTTTTTTTTTTTCATTTTTACATACATTTCTTTTTCTGCCAGTATTTTATCAGGATCTGTGCTTTAGGGGTTATACTTTGTGACCGCGGTGTTTGTTTTTTATTGTGCACTTAGAGAAAAAAGGAAAAATGTCGAGAAAAAAGTTGAAATACAATTCGCCTATTGTTGCGAAATTGTATTTCAACATTAATGTCGACATTTCCACTTTTTTCTCGACATTTTTCTCGACATTTCCACTTTTTTCTCAAAATGCATAATGAATAAAAAATCTTCCTCCGCTAAAATATTTTTATTTTTCTCTTGCCCTGACACTATTCAATACATTTAAGTCCTACTTTGTCCCGCGGTGGTTTTCCATACTTTTAGATTATATTTTGTCCCGCGGTGGTTTTCCATACTTTTAGATTATATTTTGTTCCGCGGTGGTTTTCCATACTTTTAGATTATATTGTGTTCCGCGGTGGTTTTCCATACTTTTAGATTATATTTTGTCCCGCGGTGGTTTTCCATACTTTTAGATTATATTTTGTTCCGTGGTGGTTTTCCATACTTTTAGATTATATTTTGTTCCGCGGTGGTTTTCCATACTTTTAGATTATATTTTGTCCCGCGGTGGTTTTCCATACTTTTAGATTATATTTTGTCCCGCGGTGGTTTTCCATACTTCATATTATATTTTGTCCCGCGGTGGTTTTCCATACTTTTAGATTATATTTTGTTCTGCGGTGGTTTTCCATACTTTTAGATTATATTTTGTCCCGCGGTGGTTTTCCATACCTTTAGATTATATTTTGTTCCGCGGTGGTTTTCCATACTTTTAGATTATATTTTGTTCCGCGGTGGTTTTCCATACTTTTAGATTATATTTTGTTCCTCTGTGGTTTTCCATACTTTTAGATTATATTTTGTTCCTCTGTGGTTTTCCATACTTTTAGATTATATTTTGTTCCGCGGTGGTTTTCCATACTTTTAGATTATATTTTGTTCCGCGGTGGTTTTCCATACTTTTAGATTATATTTTGTTCCGCGGTGGTTTTCCATACCTTTAGATTATATTTTGTCCCGTGGTGGTTTTCCATACCTTTAGATTATATTTTGTCCCGCGGTGGTTTTCCATACTTTTAGATTATGAAGAAATCTAAAATAACTGTCAAACTTTTATAATCTACAATTATTTGATCTTTATGTACGTTTGTTGACACTGAAATGTTGTATTTTATGTCATTCCTATAACGGTGTCTCAGTGAAAACACGAGTGAATTAAAGCACATTTATTTATTTTAAATATTTTCAGTTTATTTACACATTGAAACATTTATATTTTATTTTTATTTGTCGTTTTCCGTCATGAGGCTCTCTGTCGCCGCCCTGGTGGCGCTGACGGACATCGTTCTTCCCCCGTTAGAGACTAAAAACATCCGGCTCCTCTTTAGGAAAGTTCATTTAAAATCCTATTTTTACAGATATTTACACAAAGTCTTTGCTTTTTTTTGTTTCAGTTTGCTGTTTAAAAATTATTATATTATAAAACGGGAAATGTAAGGGTGAAATACGGTAGTTTTTACGGCCGAAATGTACGGAAAGGTATGAGTTAAGGTTTAAATTAAAAAGTATTAAAAAGGTAAAGGTCACGTTTATTTTATGGTCATTGAACGACAAATGGAACGACTCTCAAATGAAATAAATAATTAATACACATTCAACCTTCTACATTTATTTTTCAAATGTTTTTTTTGTCTGCATATATTAATGTTTAATTAATGTTCGTGCTTTAAGTGCCTATTGAGACTCAGCCTTATTTTATTTCTGTATCTTATTTATTCGTAATAAAGCACCTGCTGACGCTTTTTCTTTTGAATTTCATTTATGAAACAAACTTCACCAATAAAAATGTGGATTTAAAATATTCTCTTCTTAGTGTTTTCAATTGATTAGTCATCACTGCAAGTTTACAATGTCCTATAATTCTAATTCTTTATTTGGGGACTTTTTTGCAGAAATGAGATTAAAATGTGATTAATTAGATAAGGCAAGTTTATTTATATAGAACAATTCAACCAAAAGATCATTCAAAGTCTTTACATCAACATTAAAAGCAGCAAGACACAATTAACAGTAAATAACAAATAAAATGAAATAAAATGATAAGAAAAGAGGTAAAATAATAAAAGCAGCAGTTGTTAGTCAGTAAGGGCAGTAGATCCAGCAGGTTCATCTCATTCTTACAATGGCAAGAATTATTTTTCTATACGGTCAAAACGTACAAAGACCGGGTTAAATACAGTATTAATTAAGATTAATTATAAATCCTGTAATTAATTAGATACATTTTTTTAATCGCCTGACAGCACCATATGTAATATATATCATATTTTGATATATCATTTTAATATATCATATATATATATATATATATATATATATATATATATATATATATATATATATAGATGCAGTGGTTTTCCATACATTAGATTATATTTTGTTCTACGGTGGTTTTCCATACACAGTGAAAGAAGTGGTTTAGGGAGTAAAACACAGTAAAGGAAGTGGTTTAGGGAGTAAAACGCAGTAAAGGAAGTGGTTTAGGGAGTAAAACACAGTAAAGGAAGTGGTTTAGGGAGTAAAACGCAGTAAAACACAGTAAAGGAAGTGGTTTAGGGAGTAAAACACAGTAAAGGAAGTGGTTTAGGGAGTAAAACAGAGTAAAACACAGTAAAACGCAGTAAAGGAAGTGGTTTAGGGAGTAAAACACAGTAAAGGAAGTGGTTTAGGAAGTAAAACACAGTAAAGGAAGTGGTTTAGGGAGTAAAACACAGTAAAGGAAGTGGTTTAGGAAGTAAAACACAGTAAAGGAAGTGGTTTAGGGAGTAAAACACAGAAAAGGAAGTGGTTTAGGAAGTAAAACACAGTAAAGGAAGTGGTTTAGGGAGTAAAACGCAGTAAAACGCAGTAAAGGAAGTGGTTTAGGGAGTAAAACGCAGTAAAGGAAGTGGTTTAGGGAGTAAAACGCAGTAAAGGAAGTGGTTTAGGGAGTAAAACACAGTAAAGGAAGTGGTTTAGGGAGTAAAACACAGTAAAGGAAGTGGTTTAGGGAGTAAAACTCAGTAAAGGAAGTGGTTTAGGGAGTAAAACTCAGTAAAGGAAGTGGTTTAGGGAGTAAAGGAAGTGGTTTAGGGAGTAAAACTCAGTAAAGGAAGTGGTTTAGGGAGTAAAACACAGTAAAGGAAGTGATTTAGGGAGTAAAACGCAGTAAAGGAAGTGGTTTAGGGAGTAAAACACAGTAAAGGAAGTGGTTTAGGGAGTAAAACACAGTAAAGGAAGTGGTTTAGGGAGTAAAACACAGTAAAGGAAGTGGTTTAGGGAGTAAAACGCAGTAAAGGAAGTGGTTTAGGGAGTAAAGGAAGTGGTTTAGGGAGTAAAACACAGTAAAGGAAGTGGTTTAGGGAGTAAAACAGTAAAGGAAGTGGTTTAGGGAGTAAAACACAGTAAAGGAAGTGGTTTAGGGAGTAAAACGCAGTAAAGGAAGTGGTTTAGGGAGTAAAACACAGTAAAGGAAGTGGTTTAGGGAGTAAAACGCAGTAAAGGAAGTGGTTTAGGGAGTAAAACACAGTAAAGGAAGTGGTTTAGGGAGTAAAACGCAGTAAAGGAAGTGGTTTAGGGAGTAAAACACAGTAAAGGAAGTGGTTTAGGGAGTAAAACAGTGAAGGAAGTGGTTTAGGGAGTAAAACACAGTAAAACACAGTAAAGGAAGTGGTTTAGGGAGTAAAACAGTGAAGGAAGTGGTTTAGGGAGTAAAACACAGTAAAGGACGTGGTTTAGGGAGTAAAACGCAGTAAAGGAAGTGGTTTAGGGAATAAAACACAGTAAAGGAAGTGGTTTAGGGAGTAAAACACAGTAAAGGAAGTGGTTTAGGGAGTAAAACACAGTAAAACACAGTAAAGGAAGTGGTTTAGGGAGTAAAACGCAGTAAAGGAAGTGGTTTAGGGAATAAAACACAGTAAAGGAAGTGGTTTAGGGAGTAAAACACAGTAAAGGAAGTGGTTTAGGGAGTAAAACGCAGTAAAGGAAGTGGTTTAGGGAGTAAAACACAGTAAAGGAAGTGGTTTAGGGAGTAAAACAGTGAAGGAAGTGGTTTAGGGAGTAAAACACAGTAAAACACAGTAAAGGAAGTGGTTTAGGGAGTAAAACAGTGAAGGAAGTGGTTTAGGGAGTAAAACACAGTAAAGGACGTGGTTTAGGGAGTAAAACGCAGTAAAGGAAGTGGTTTAGGGAATAAAACACAGTAAAGGAAGTGGTTTAGGGAGTAAAACACAGTAAAGGAAGTGGTTTAGGGAGTAAAACGCAGTAAAGGAAGTGGTTTAGGGAGTAAAACACAGTAAAGGAAGTGGTTTAGGGAATAAAACACAGTAAAGGAAGTGGTTTAGGGAGTAAAACACAGTAAAGGAAGTGGTTTAGGGAGTAAAACACAGTAAAACACAGTAAAGGAAGTGGTTTAGGGAGTAAAACGCAGTAAAGGAAGTGGTTTAGGGAGTAAAACACAGTAAAGGAAGTGGTTTAGGGAGTAAAACTCAGTAAAGGAAGTGGTTTAGGGAGTAAAACGCAGTAAAGGAAGTGGTTTAGGGAGTAAAACACAGTAAAGGAAGTGGTTTAGGGAGTAAAACGCAGTAAAGGAAGTGGTTTAGGGAGTAAAACGCAGTAAAGGAAGTGGTTTAGGGAGTAAAACACAGTAAAGGAAGTGGTTTAGGGAGTAAAACACAGTAAAGGAAGTGGTTTAGGGAGTAAAACACAGTAAAGGAAGTGGTTTAGGGAGTAAAACACAGTAAAGGAAGTGGTTTAGGGAGTAAAACACGGTAAAGGAAGTGGTTTAGGGAGTAAAACACAGTAAAGGAAGTGGTTTAGGGAGTAAAACACAGTAAAACAGAGTAAATGAAGTGGTTTAGGGAGTAAAACACAGTAAAGGAAGTGGTTTAGGGAGTAAAACACGGTAAAGGAAGTGGTTTAGGGAGTAAAACACAGTAAAGGAAGTAGTTTAGGGAGTAAAACACAGTAAAGGAAGTGGTTTAGGGAGTAAAACGCAGTAAAGGAAGTGGTTTAGGGAGTAAAACACAGTAAAGGAAGTGGTTTAGGGAGTAAAACACAGTAAAGGAAGTGTTTTAGGGAGTAAAACGCAGTAAAGGAAGTGGTTTAGGGAGTAAAACACAGTAAAGTGGTTTAGGGAGTAAAACACGGTAAAGGAAGTGGTTTAGGGAGTAAAACACATTAAAGGAAGTGGTTTAGGGAGTAAAGGAAGTGGTTTAGGGAGTAAAACGCAGTAAAGGAAGTGGTTTAGGGAGTAAAACACAGTAAAGGAAGTGGTTTAGGGAGTAAAACACAGTAAAGGAAGTGGTTTAGGGAGTAAAACACAGTAAAGGAAGTGGTTTAGGGAGTAAAACGCAGTAAAGGAAGTGGTTTAGGGAGTAAAACACAGTAAAGGAAGTGGTTTAGGGAGTAAAATGCAGTAAAGGAAGTGGTTTAGGGAGTAAAACACAGTAAAGGAAGTGGTTTAGGGAGTAAAACACGGTAAAGGAAGTGGTTTAGGGAGTAAAACACATTAAAGGAAGTGGTTTAGGGAGTAAAACACAGTAAAGGAAGTGGTTTAGGGAGTAAAACACAGTAAAGGAAGTGGTTTAGGGAGTAAAACACAGTAAAGGAAGTGGTTTAGGGAGTAAAACGCAGTAAAACACAGTAAAGGAAGTGGTTTAGGGAGTAAAACAGAGTAAATGAAGTGGTTTAGGGAGTAAAACGCAGTAAAGGAAGTGGTTTAGGGAGTAAAACGCAGTAAAGGAAGTGGTTTAGGGAGTAAAACGCAGTAAAGGAAGTGGTTTAGGGAGTAAAACACAGTAAAGGAAGTGGTTTAGGGAGTAAAACACAGTAAAGGAAGTGGTTTAGGGAGTAAAACGCAGTAAAGGAAGTGGTTTAGGGAGTAAAACACAGTAAAGGAAGTGGTTTAGGGAGTAAAACGCAGTAAAGGAAGTGGTTTAGGGAGTAAAACACAGTAAAGGAAGTGGTTTAGGGAGTAAAACAGTGAAGGAAGTGGTTTAGGGAGTAAAACACAGTAAAGGAAGTGGTTTAGGGAGTAAAACACAGTAAAGGAAGTGGTTTAGGGAGTAAAACAGTGAAGGAAGTGGTTTAGGGAGTAAAACACAGTAAAGGAAGTGGTTTAGGGAGTAAAACGCAGTAAAGGAAGTGGTTTAGGGAGTAAAACACAGTAAAACACAGTAAAGGAAGTGGTTTAGGGAGTAAAACGCAGTAAAGGAAGTGGTTTAGGGAGTAAAACACAGTAAAGGAAGTGGTTTAGGGAGTAAAACTCAGTAAAGGAAGTGGTTTAGGGAGTAAAACGCAGTAAAGGAAGTGGTTTAGGGAGTAAAACACAGTAAAGGAAGTGGTTTAGGGAGTAAAACGCAGTAAAGGAAGTGGTTTAGGGAGTAAAACGCAGTAAAGGAAGTGGTTTAGGGAGTAAAACACAGTAAAGGAAGTGGTTTAGGGAGTAAAACACAGTAAAGGAAGTGGTTTAGGGAGTAAAACACAGTAAAGGAAGTGGTTTAGGGAGTAAAACACAGTAAAGGAAGTGGTTTAGGGAGTAAAACACGGTAAAGGAAGTGGTTTAGGGAGTAAAACACAGTAAAGGAAGTGGTTTAGGGAGTAAAACACAGTAAAACAGAGTAAATGAAGTGGTTTAGGGAGTAAAACACAGTAAAGGAAGTGGTTTAGGGAGTAAAACACGGTAAAGGAAGTGGTTTAGGGAGTAAAACACAGTAAAGGAAGTAGTTTAGGGAGTAAAACACAGTAAAGGAAGTGGTTTAGGGAGTAAAACGCAGTAAAGGAAGTGGTTTAGGGAGTAAAACACAGTAAAGGAAGTGGTTTAGGGAGTAAAACACAGTAAAGGAAGTGTTTTAGGGAGTAAAACGCAGTAAAGGAAGTGGTTTAGGGAGTAAAACACAGTAAAGTGGTTTAGGGAGTAAAACACGGTAAAGGAAGTGGTTTAGGGAGTAAAACACATTAAAGGAAGTGGTTTAGGGAGTAAAGGAAGTGGTTTAGGGAGTAAAACGCAGTAAAGGAAGTGGTTTAGGGAGTAAAACACAGTAAAGGAAGTGGTTTAGGGAGTAAAACACAGTAAAGGAAGTGGTTTAGGGAGTAAAACACAGTAAAGGAAGTGGTTTAGGGAGTAAAACGCAGTAAAGGAAGTGGTTTAGGGAGTAAAACACAGTAAAGGAAGTGGTTTAGGGAGTAAAATGCAGTAAAGGAAGTGGTTTAGGGAGTAAAACACAGTAAAGGAAGTGGTTTAGGGAGTAAAACACGGTAAAGGAAGTGGTTTAGGGAGTAAAACACATTAAAGGAAGTGGTTTAGGGAGTAAAACACAGTAAAGGAAGTGGTTTAGGGAGTAAAACACAGTAAAGGAAGTGGTTTAGGGAGTAAAACGCAGTAAAGGAAGTGGTTTAGGGAGTAAAACACAGTAAAGGAAGTGGTTTAGGGAGTAAAACGCAGTAAAACACAGTAAAGGAAGTGGTTTAGGGAGTAAAACAGAGTAAATGAAGTGGTTTAGGGAGTAAAACGCAGTAAAGGAAGTGGTTTAGGGAGTAAAACGCAGTAAAGGAAGTGGTTTAGGGAGTAAAACGCAGTAAAGGAAGTGGTTTAGGGAGTAAAACACAGTAAAGGAAGTGGTTTAGGGAGTAAAACACAGTAAAGGAAGTGGTTTAGGGAGTAAAACGCAGTAAAGGAAGTGGTTTAGGGAGTAAAACACAGTAAAGGAAGTGGTTTAGGGAGTAAAACGCAGTAAAGGAAGTGGTTTAGGGAGTAAAACACAGTAAAGGAAGTGGTTTAGGGAGTAAAACAGTGAAGGAAGTGGTTTAGGGAGTAAAACACAGTAAAGGAAGTGGTTTAGGGAGTAAAACACAGTAAAGGAAGTGGTTTAGGGAGTAAAACAGTGAAGGAAGTGGTTTAGGGAGTAAAACACAGTAAAGGAAGTGGTTTAGGGAGTAAAACGCAGTAAAGGAAGTGGTTTAGGGAGTAAAACGCAGTAAAGGAAGTGGTTTAGGGAGTAAAACACAGTAAAGGAAGTGGTTTAGGGAGTAAAACACAGTAAAGGAAGTGGTTTAGGGAGTAAAACGCAGTAAAGGAAGTGGTTTAGGGAGTAAAACACAGTAAAGGAAGTGGTTTAGGGAGTAAAACGCAGTAAAGGAAGTGGTTTAGGGAGTAAAATACAGTAAAGGAAGTGGTTTAGGGAGTAAAACGCAGTAAAGGAAGTGGTTTAGGGAGTAAAACACAGTAAAGGAAGTGGTTTAGGGAGTAAAACACAGTAAAGGAAGTGGTTTAGGGAGTAAAACACAGTAAAGGAAGTGGTTTAGGGAGTAAAACACAGTAAAGGAAGTGGTTTAGGGAGTAAAACACAGTAAAGGAAGTGGTTTAGGGAGTAAAACACAGTAAAGGAAGTGGTTTAGGGAGTAAAACACGGTAAAACACAGTAAAGGAAGTGGTTTAGGGAGTAAAGGAAGTGGTTTAGGGAGTAAAACACGGTAAAACACAGTAAAGGAAGTGGTTTAGGGAGTAAAACACAGTAAAGGAAGTGGTTTAGGGAGTAAAACACAGTAAAGGAAGTGGTTTAGGGAGTAAAACACAGTAAAGGAAGTGGTTTAGGGAGTAAAACACAGTAAAGGAAGTGGTTTAGGGAGTAAAACACAGTAAAGGAAGTGTCCTCCCCCACCACATCTGCTGCTGGATTAGCGCTAACGTTAGTTGAGGGGGGATTATAGGAGCTGCTCCCTCTAAAGGAGGTTAACCAATCAGAGCTGCAGACACAGGGATTAACCAATGGCACCACGGAGGGGGAGGGATTAAACCAGGACGGGATTAGCTCAGCGCTGGGACAGAAATCTGAGCACTCGCTGTAACAACCGGCATCAGTTCATCTGCATTAAAGTGTCAATAAACTTCACGTTCACTGTGTTTACCTGGGAAGTTTAATTCCTCTTTGATTCAGAATTCAAATTAAATCCTATTTAAAATCAGTAAAAATGACCATGTTAACACTTAATTCTGAATGAAAATGGCCATTCCGAATTAAACTTAATTCCAAAATAAGTGGCTGGTTTATTCTGATTTTAAATCTGAATAGAATAATTCATCGATCATGTATACACTCAGAAAAATAAAAAATAATTAAATAAATAAAATAAAAATGAATAAACATAGAATAAAATAAAAAAATAATGAAAGAAAATAAAAAGAAAAAAAGAAACAAAAAAACAAAATAAATACATTAAAAAATTAAAATAAATGAAATAAAACATCCATCCATTATCTATACCCGTTTTATCCTTTGCAGGGTCACGGGGGTCTGCTGGAGCCTATTCCAGCTATTTTCAGCCGTATTCCAGGGTACCAGCACCACCGTTACACCCCCATGTATTCCAGGGCACCACCGTTACACCCCCATGTATTCCAGGGTACCACCGTTACACCTCCATGTATTCCAGGGTACCGGCACCACCGTTACACCTCCATGTATTCCAGGGTACCACCGTTACACCCCCATGTATTCCAGGGTACCACCGTTACACCTCCATGTATTCCAGGGTACCACCGTTACACCCCCATGTATTCCAGGGTACCACCGTTACACCCCCATGTATTCCAGGGTACCACCGTTACACCTCCATGTATTCCAGGGTACCACCGTTACACCTCCATGTATTCCAGGGTACCACCGTTACACCCCCATGTATTCCAGGGTACCACCGTTACACCTCCATGTATTCCAGGGTACCAGCACCACCGTTACACCCCCATGTATTCCAGGGTACCACCGTTACACCTCCATGTATTCCAGGGTACCACCGTTACACCCCCATGTATTCCAGGGTACCACCGTTACACCTCCATGTATTCCAGGGTACCACCGTTACACCTCCATGTATTCCAGGGTACCAGCACCACCGTTACACCTCCATGTATTCCAGGGTACCAGTACCACCGTTACACCTCCATGTATTCCAGGGTACCACCGTTACACCTCCATGTATTCCAGGGCACCACCGTTACACCTCCATGTATTCCAGGGTACCACCGTTACACCCCCATGTATTCCAGGGCACCACCGTTACACCTCCATGTATTCCAGGGTACCACCGTTACACCTCCATGTATTCCAGGGTACCACCGTTACACCTCCATGTATTCCAGGGTACCACCGTTACACCTCCATGTATTCCAGGGTACCACCGTTACACCCCCATGTATTCCAGGGTACCACCGTTACACCCCCATGTATTCCAGGGTACCACCGTTACACCCCCATGTATTCCAGGGTACCGTTACACCCCCATGTACTCCAGGGTACCACCGTTACACCTCCATGTATTCCAGGGTACCACCGTTACACCTCCATGTATTCCAGGGTACCACCGTTACACCTCCATGTATTCCAGGGTACCAGCACCACCGTTACACCCCCATGTATTCCAGGGTACCACCGTTACACCTCCATGTATTCCAGGGTACTACCGTTACACCCCCATGTATTCCAGGGCACCACCGTTACACCCCCATGTATTCCAGGGTACCACCGTTACACCTCCATGTATTCCAGGGTACCACCGTTACACCCCCATGTATTCCAGGGTACCACCGTTACACCCCCATGTATTCCAGGGTACCACCGTTACACCTCCATGTATTCCAGGGTACCACCGTTACACCTCCATGTATTCCAGGGTACCACCGTTACACCTCCATGTATTCCAGGGTACCACCGTTACACCTCCATGTATTCCAGGGTACCACCGTTACACCTCCATGTATTCCAGGGTACCACCGTTACACCCCCATGTATTCCAGGGTACCACCGTTACACCTCCATGTATTCCAGGGTACCAGCACCACCGTTACACCCCCATGTATTCCAGGGTACCACCGTTACACCTCCATGTATTCCAGGGTACCAGTACCACCGTTACACCCCCATGTAATCCAGGGTACCACCGTTACACCTCCATGTATTCCAGGGTACCACCGTTACACCCCCATGTATTCCAGGGTACCACCGTTACACCTCCATGTATTCCAGGGTACCACCGTTACACCCCCATGTATTCCAGGGTACCACCGTTACACCCCCATGTATTCCAGGGTACCACCGTTACACCTCCATGTATTCCAGGGTACCAGCACCACCGTTACACCTCCATGTATTCCAGGGTACCACCGTTACACCTCCATGTATTCCAGGGCACCACCGTTACACCTCCATGTATTCCAGGGTACCACCGTTACACCTCCATGTATTCCAGGGTACCACCGTTACACCTCCATGTATTCCAGGGTACCACCGTTACACCTCCATGTATTCCAGGGTACCACCGTTACACCCCCATGTATTCCAGGGTACCAGCACCACCGTTACACCCCCATGTATTCCAGGGTACCACCGTTACACCTCCATGTATTCCAGGGTACCACCGTTACACCTCCATGTATTCCAGGGTACCACCGTTACACCTCCATGTATTCCAGGGTACCACCGTTACACCCCCATGTATTCCAGGGTACCACCGTTACACCTCCATGTATTCCAGGGTACCAGCACAACCGTTACACCTCCATGTATTCCAGGGTACCACCGTTACACCTCCATGTATTCCAGGGTACCACCGTTACACCTCCATGTATTCCAGGGTACCACCGTTACATCCCCATGTATTCCAGGATACCAGCACCACCGTTACACCACCATGTATTCCAGGGTACCACCACCACCGTTACACCCCCATGTATTCCAGGGTACCACCGTTACACCTCCATGTATTCCAGGGTACCACCGTTACACCTCCATGTATTCCAGGGTACCACCGTTACACCTCCATGTATTCCAGGGTACCACCGTTACACCTCCATGTATTCCAGGGTACCACCGTTACACCTCCATGTATTCCAGGGTACCACCGTTACACCCCCATGTATTCCAGGGTACCACCGTTACACCCCCATGTATTCCAGGGTACCAGCACCACCGTTACACCCCCATGTATTCCAGGGTACCACCGTTACACCTCCATGTATTCCAGGGTACCACCATTACACCTCCATGTATTCCAGGGTACCACCGTTACACCTCCATGTATTCCAGGGTACCACCGTTACACCTCCATGTATTCCAGGGTACCACCGTTACACCCCCATGTATTCCAGGGTACCACCGTTACACCCCCATGTATTCCAGGGTACCAGCACCACCGTTACACCTCCATGTATTCCAGGGTACCACCGTTACACCCCCATGTATTCCAGGGTACCACCGTTACACCCCCATGTATTCCAGGGTACCACCGTTACACCTCCATGTATTCCAGGGTACCACCGTTACACCTCCATGTATTCCAGGGTACCAGCACCACCGTTACACCTCCATGTATTCCAGGGTACCACCGTTACACCTCCATGTATTCCAGGGTACCACCGTTACACCTCCATGTATTCCAGGGTACCACCGTTACACCCCCATGTATTCCAGGGTACCACCGTTACACCTCCATGTATTCCAGGGTACCAGCACCACCGTTACACCTCCATGTATTCCAGGGTACCAGCACCACCGTTACACCTCCATGTATTCCAGGGTACCACCGTTACACCTCCATATATTCCAGGGTACCACCGTTACACCTCCATGTATTCCAGGGTACCACCGTTACACCCCCATGTATTCCAGGGTACCAGCACCACCGTTACACCTCCATGTATTCCAGGGTACCACCGTTACACCTCCATATATTCCAGGGTACCACCGTTACACCTCCATGTATTCCAGGGCACCACCGTTACACCTCCATGTATTCCAGGGTACCACCATTACACCCCCATGTATTCCAGGGTACCACCGTTACACCCCCATGTATTCCAGGGTACCACCGTTACACCTCCATATATTCCAGGGTACCACCGTTACACCTCCATGTATTCCAGGGTACCACCGTTACACCTCCATGTATTCCAGGGTACCACCGTTACACCTCCATGTATTCCAGGGTACCACCGTTACACCTCCATGTATTCCAGGGTACCACCGTTACACCTCCATGTATTCCAGGGTACCAGCACCACCGTTACACCTCCATGTATTCCAGGGCACCACCGTTACACCACCATGTATTCCAGGGTACCACCGTTACACCTCCATGTATTCCAGTGTACCAGCACCACCGTTACACCTCCATGTATTCCAGGGTACCACCGTTACACCTCCATGTATTCCAGGGTACCAGCACCACCGTTACACCTCCATGTATTCCAGGGTACCACCGTTACACCTCCATGTATTCCAGGGTACCACCGTTACACCACCATGTATTCCAGGGTACCAGCACCACCGTTACACCCCCATGTATTCCAGGGTACCACCGTTACACCTCCATGTATTCCAGGGTACCAGCACCACCGTTACACCTCCATGTATTCCAGGGTACCACCGTTACACCCCCATGTATTCCAGGGTACCACCATTACACCTCCATGTATTCCAGGGTACCACCGTTACACCCCCATGTATTCCAGGGTACCACCGTTACACCCCCATGTATTCCAGGGTACCACCGTTACACCTCCATGTATTCCAGGGTACCACCGTTACACCTCCATGTATTCCAGGGTACCACCGTTACACCTCCATGTATGCCAGGGTACCACCGTTACACCTCCATGTATTCCAGGGTACCAGCACCACCGTTACACCCCCATGTATTCCAGGGTACCACCGTTACACCTCCATGTATTCCAGGGTACCACCGTTACACCTCCATGTATTCCAGGGTACCACCGTTACACCTCCATGTATTCAAGGGTACCACCGTTACACCTCCATGTATGCCAGGGTACCACCGTTACACCTCCATGTATTCCAGGGTACCAGCACCACCGTTACACCCCCATGTATTCCAGGGTACCACCGTTACACCTCCATGTATTCCAGGGTACCACCGTTACACCTCCATGTATTCCAGGGTACCACCGTTACACCTCCATGTATTCCAGGGTACCACTGTTACACCTCCATGTATTCCAGGGTACCACCGTTACACCTCCATGTATTCCAGGGTACCACCGTTACACCTCCATGTATTCCAGGGTACCAGCACCACCGTTACACCTCCATGTATTCCAGGGTACCACCGTTACACCCCCATGTATTCCAGGGTACCACCGTTACACCTCCATGTATTCCAGGGTACCACCGTTACACCTCCATGTATTCCAGGGTACCACCGTTACACCCCCATGTATTCCAGGGTAACCAGCACCACCGTTACACCTCCATGTATTCCAGGGTACCACCGTTACACCTCCATGTATTCCAGGGTACCACCGTTACACCTCCATGTATTCCAGGGTACCACCGTTACACCTCCATGTATTCCAGGGTACCACCGTTACACCCCCATGTATTCCAGGGTACCACCGTTACACCTCCATGTATTCCAGGGTACCACCGTTACACCTCCATGTATTCCAGGGTACCACCGTTACACCTCCATGTATTCCAGGGTACCACCGTTACACCTCCATGTATTCCAGGGTACCACCGTTACACCTCCATGTATTCCAGGGTACCACCGTTACACCTCCATGTATTCCAGGGTACCACCGTTACACCCCCATGTATTCCAGGGTACCACCGTTACACCTCCATGTATTCCAGGGTACCACCGTTACACCTCCATGTATTCCAGGGTACCACCGTTACACCTCCATGTATTCCAGGGTACCACCGTTACACCCCCATGTATTCCAGGGTACCACCGTTACACCCCCATGTATTCCAGGGTACCACCGTTACACCCCCATGTATTCCAGGGTACCACCGTTACACCTCCATGTATTCCAGGGTACCACCGTTACACCCCCATGTATTCCAGGGTACCACCGTTACACCTCCATGTATTCCAGGGTACCAGCACCACCGTTACACCCCCATGTATTCCAGGGTACCACCGTTACACCTCCATGTATTCCAGGGTACCACCGTTACACCTCCATGTATTCCAGGGTACCACCGTTACACCTCCATGTATTCCAGGGTACCACCGTTACACCCCCATGTATTCCAGGGTACCACCGTTACACCCCCATGTATTCCAGGGTACCACCGTTACACCTCCATGTATTCCAGGGTACCAGCACCACCGTTACACCTCCATGTATTCCAGGGTACCACCGTTACACCTCCATGTATTCCAGGGTACCACCGTTACACCTCCATGTATTCCAGGGTACCACCGTTACACCTCCATGTATTCCAGGGTACCACCGTTACACCTCCATGTATTCCAGGGTACCACCGTTACACCTCCATGTATTCCAGGGTACCACCGTTACACCTCCATGTATTCCAGGGTACCACCGTTACACCTCCATGTATTCCAGGGTACCACCGTTACACCCCCATGTATTCCAGGGTACCACCGTTACACCCCCATGTATTCCAGGGTACCACCGTTACACCCCCATGTATTCCAGGGTACCACCGTTACACCTCCATGTATTCCAGGGTACCACCGTTACACCCCCATGTATTCCAGGGTACCAGCACCACAGTTACACCTCCATGTATTCCAGGGTACCAGCACCACAGTTACACCTCCATGTATTCCAGGGTACCACCGTTACACCTCCATGTATTCCAGGGTACCAGCACCACCGTTACACCTCCATGTATTCCAGGGTACCACCGTTACACCCCCATGTATTCCAGGGTACCACCGTTACACCCCCATGTATTCCAGGGTACCACCATTACACCTCCATGTATTCCAGGGTACCACCGTTACACCCCCATGTATTCCAGGGTACCAACGTTACACCCCCATGTATTCCAGGGTACCACCGTTACACCTCCATGTATTCCAGGGTACCACCGTTACACCTCCATGTATTCCAGGGTACCACCGTTACACCCCCATGTATTCCAGGGTACCACCGTTACACCTCCATGTATTCCAGGGTACCACCGTTACACCTCCATGTATTCCAGGGTACCACCGTTACACCCCCATGTATTCCAGGATACCACCGTTACACCTCCATGTATTCCAGGGTACCACCGTTACACCCCCATGTATTCCAGGGCACCAGCACTACCGTTACACCTCCATGTATTCCAGGGTACCACCATTACACCCCCATGTATTCCAGGGCACCAGCACTACCGTTACACCTCCATGTATTCCAGGGTACCACCATTACACCCCCATGTATTCCAGGGTACCAGCACCACCGATACACCCCCATGTATTCCAGGGTACCACCATTACACCTCCATGTATTCCAGGGTACCACCGTTACACCTCCATGTATTCCAGGGTACCACCGTTACACCTCCATGTATTCCAGGGTACCAGCACCACCGTTACACCTCCATGTATTCCAGGGTACCACCGTTACACCCCCATGTATTCCAGGGTACCACCGTTACACCTCCATGTATTCCAGGGTACCACCGTTACACCTCCATGTATTCCAGGGTACCACCGTTACACCTCCATGTATTCCAGGGTACCACCGTTACACCTCCATGTATTCCAGGGTACCACCGTTACACCTCCATGTATTCCAGGGTACCACCGTTACACCCCCATGTATTCCAGGGTACCACCGTTACACCTCCATGTATTCCAGGGTACCACCGTTACACCTCCATGTATTCCAGGGTACCACCGTTACACCCCCATGTATTCCAGGGTACCACCGTTACACCCCCATGTATTCCAGGGTACCACCGTTACACCTCCATGTATTCCAGGGTACCACCATTACACCCCCATGTATTCCAGGGCACCAGCACTACCGTTACACCTCCATGTATTCCAGGGTACCAGCACCACCATTACACCTCCATGTATTCCAGGGTACCACCGTTACACCCGCATGTATTCCAGGGTACCACCGTTACACCCCCATGTATTCCAGGGTACCACCTTTACACCTCCATGTATTCCAGGGTACCACCGTTACACCCCCATGTATTCCAGGGTACCACCGTTACACCCCCATGTATTCCAGGGTACCACCGTTACACCTCCATGTATTCCAGGGTACCACCGTTACACCTCCATGTATTCCAGGGTACCACCGTTACACTCCCATGTATTCCAGGGTACCAGCACCACCTTTACACCTCCATGTATTCCAGGGTACCACCGTTACACCCCCATGTATTCCAGGGTACCACCGTTACACCCCCATGTATTCCAGGGTACCACCGTTACACCTCCATGTATTCCAGGGTACCACCGTTACACCTCCATGTATTCCAGGGTACCACCGTTACACCCCCATGTATTCCAGGGTACCACCGTTACACCTCCATGTATTCCAGGGTACCACCGTTACACCTCCATGTATTCCAGGGTACCACCGTTACACCTCCATGTATTCCAGGGTACCAGTACCACCGTTACACCCCCATGTATTCCAGGGTACCACCGTTACACCCCCATGTATTCCAGGGTACCACCGTTACACCTCCATGTATTCCAGGGTACCACCGTTACACCCCCATGTATTCCAGGGTACCACCGTTACACCCCCATGTATTCCAGGGTACCACCGTTACACCTCCATGTATTCCAGGGTACCACCGTTACACCTCCATGTATTCCAGGGTACCACCGTTACACCCCCATGTATTCCAGGGCACCAGCACTACCGTTACACCTCCATGTATTCCAGGGTACCAGCACCACCATTACACCTCCATGTATTCCAGGGTACCACCGTTACACCCGCATGTATTCCAGGGTACCACCGTTACACCCCCATGTATTCCAGGGTACCACCTTTACACCTCCATGTATTCCAGGGTACCACCGTTACACCCCCATGTATTCCAGGGTACCACCGTTACACCCCCATGTATTCCAGGGTACCACCGTTACACCTCCATGTATTCCAGGGTACCACCGTTACACCTCCATGTATTCCAGGGTACCACCATTACACCCCCATGTATTCCAGGGCACCAGCACTACCGTTACACCTCCATGTATTCCAGGGTACCAGCACCACCATTACACCTCCATGTATTCCAGGGTACCACCGTTACACCCGCATGTATTCCAGGGTACCACCGTTACACCCCCATGTATTCCAGGGTACCACCTTTACACCTCCATGTATTCCAGGGTACCACCGTTACACCCCCATGTATTCCAGGGTACCACCGTTACACCCCCATGTATTCCAGGGTACCACCGTTACACCTCCATGTATTCCAGGGTACCACCGTTACACCTCCATGTATTCCAGGGTACCACCGTTACACTCCCATGTATTCCAGGGTACCAGCACCACCTTTACACCTCCATGTATTCCAGGGTACCACCGTTACACCCCCATGTATTCCAGGGTACCACCGTTACACCCCCATGTATTCCAGGGTACCACCGTTACACCTCCATGTATTCCAGGGTACCACCGTTACACCTCCATGTATTCCAGGGTACCACCGTTACACCCCCATGTATTCCAGGGTACCACCGTTACACCTCCATGTATTCCAGGGTACCACCGTTACACCTCCATGTATTCCAGGGTACCACCGTTACACCTCCATGTATTCCAGGGTACCAGTACCACCGTTACACCCCCATGTATTCCAGGGTACCACCGTTACACCTCCATGTATTCCAGGGTACCACCGTTACACCCCCATGTATTCCAGGGTACCACCGTTACACCCCCATGTATTCCAGGGTACCACCGTTACACCTCCATGTATTCCAGGGTACCACCGTTACACCTCCATGTATTCCAGGGTACCACCGTTACACCCCCATGTATTCCAGGGTACCACCGTTACACCTCCATGTATTCCAGGGTACCACCGTTACACCTCCATGTATTCCAGGGTACCAGCACCACCGATACACCCCCATGTATTCCAGGGTACCACCGTTACACCCCCATGTATTCCAGGGTACCACCGTTACACCTCCATGTATTCCAGGGTACCACCGTTACACCCCCATGTATTCCAGGGTACCACCGTTACACCCCCATGTATTCCAGGGTACCAGCACCACCGTTACACCTCCATGTATTCCAGGGTACCAGCACCACCATTACACCTCCATGTATTCCAGGGTACCACCGTTACACCCCCATGTATTCCAGGGTACCACCGTTACACCCCCATGTATTCCAGGGTACCACCGTTACACCCCCATGTATTCCAGGGTACCACCGTTACACCTCCATGTATTCCAGGGTACCACCGTTACACCTCCATGTATTCCAGGGTACCACCGTTACACCCCCATGTATTCCAGGGTACCACCGTTACACCCCCATGTATTCCAGGGTACCAGCACCACCGTTACACCTCCATGTATTCCAGGGTACCACCGTTACACCCCCATGTATTCCAGGGTACCACCGTTACACCCCCATGTATTCCAGGGTACCACCGTTACACCTCCATGTATTCCAGGGTACCACCGTTACACCTCCATGTATTCCAGGGTACCACCGTTACACCTCCATGTATTCCAGGGTACCAGCACCACCGTTACACCTCCATGTATTCCAGGGTACCACCTTTACACCTCCATGTATTCCAGGGTACCACCGTTACACCCCCATGTATTCCAGGGTACCACCGTTACACCTCCATGTATTCCAGGGTACCACCGTTACACCCCCATGTATTCCAGGGTACCACCGTTACACCTCCATGTATTCCAGGGTACCACCGTTACACCTCCATGTATTCCAGGGTACCACCGTTACACCCCCATGTATTCCAGGGTACCACCGTTACACCCCCATGTATTCCAGGGTACCACCGTTACACCTCCATGTATTCCAGGGTACCACCGTTACACCCCCATGTATTCCAGGGTACCACCGTTACACCTCCATGTATTCCAGGGTACCACCGTTACACCCCCATGTATTCCAGGGTACCACCGTTACACCTCCATGTATTCCAGGGTACCACCGTTACACCCCCATGTATTCCAGGGTACCACCGTTACACCTCCATGTATTCCAGGGTACCACCGTTACACCCCCATGTATTCCAGGGTACCACCGTTACACCTCCATGTATTCCAGGGTACCACCGTTACACCCCCATGTATTCCAGGGTACCACCGTTACACCTCCATGTATTCCAGGGTACCAGCACCACCGTTACACCCCCATGTATTCCAGGGTACCACCGTTACACCCCCATGTATTCCAGGGTACCACCGTTACACCTCCATGTATTCCAGGGTACCACCGTTACACCTCCATGTATTCCAGGGTACCACCGTTACACCTCCATGTATTCCAGGGTACCACCGTTACACCTCCATGTATTCCAGGGTACCACCATTACACCTCCATGTATTCCAGGGTACCACCGTTACACCTCCATGTATTCCAGGGTACCACCGTTACACCTCCATGTATTCCAGGGTACCACCGTTACACCCCCATGTATTCCAGGGTACCACCGTTACACCCCCATGTATTCCAGGGTACCACCGTTACACCTCCATGTATTCCAGGGTACCACCGTTACACCTCCATGTATTCCAGGGTACCACCGTTACAACCCCATGTATTCCAGGGTACCACCGTTACACCTCCATGTATTCCAGGGTACCACCGTTACACCCCCATGTATTCCAGGGTACCACCGTTACACCCCTACGTATTCCAGGGTACCACCGTTACACCTCCATGTATTCCAGGGTACCACCGTTACACCTCCATGTAATCCAGGGTACCACCGTTACACCCCCATGTATTCCAGGGTACCAGCACCACCGTTACACCTCCATGTATTCCAGGGTACCACCGTTACACCCCCATGTATTCCAGGGTACCACCGTTACACCTCCATGTATTCCAGGGTACCACCGTTACACCTCCATGTATTCCAGGGTACCACCGTTACACCTCCATGTATTCCAGGGTACCACCGTTACACCCCCATGTATTCCAGGGTACCAGCACCACCGTTACACCTCCATGTATTCCAGGGTACCACCGTTACACCCCCATGTATTCCAGGGTACCACCGTTACACCTCCATGTATTCCAGGGTACCACCGTTACACCTCCATGTATTCCAGGGTACCACCGTTACACCTCCATGTATTCCAGGGTACCACCGTTACACCTCCATGTATTCCAGGGTACCAGCACCACCGTTACACCTCCATGTATTCCAGGGTACCACCGTTACACCTCCATGTATTCCAGGGTACCACCGTTACACCTCCATGTATTCCAGGGTACCACCGTTACACCTCCATGTATTCCAGGGTACCACCGTTACACCTCCATGTATTCCAGGGTACCACCGTTACACCTCCATGTATTCCAGGGTACCACCGTTACACCTCCATGTATTACAGGGTACCAGCACCACCGTTACACCTCCATGTATTCCAGGGTACCAGCACCACCGTTACACCTCCATGTATTACAGGGTACCAGCACCACCGTTACACCTCCATGTATTCCAGGGTACCACCGTTACACCTCCATGTATTCCAGGGTACCACCGTTACACCTCCATTTATTCCAGGGTACCACCGTTACACCTCCATGTATTCCAGGGTACCACCGTTACACCCCCATGTATTCCAGGGTACCACCGTTACACCTCCATGTATTCCAGGGTACCACCGTTACACCCCCATGTATTCCAGGGTACCACCGTTACACCCCCATGTATTCCAGGGTACCACCGTTACACCTCCATGTATTCCAGGGTACCACCGTTACACCTCCATGTATTCCAGGGTACCACCGTTACACCCCCATGTATTCCAGGGTACCACCGTTACACCCCCATGTATTCCAGGGTACCACCGTTACACCTCCATGTATTCCAGGGTACCAGCACCACCGTTACACCTCCATGTATTCCAGGGTACCACCGTTACACCCCCATGTATTCCAGGGTACCACCGTTACACCTCCATGTATTCCAGGGTACCACCGTTACACCCCCATGTATTCCAGGGTACCACCGTTACACCTCCATGTATTCCAGGGTACCACCGTTACACCCCCATGTATTCCAGGGTACCACCGTTACACCTCCATGTATTCCAGGGTACCACCGTTACACCCCCATGTATTCCAGGGTACCACCGTTACACCTCCATGTATTCCAGGGTACCACCGTTACACCCCCATGTATTCCAGGGTACCACCGTTACACCCCCATGTATTCCAGGGTACCACCGTTACACCTCCATGTATTCCAGGGTACCACCGTTACACCTCCATGTATTCCAGGGTACCACCGTTACACCTCCATGTATTCCAGGGTACCACCGTTACACCTCCATGTATTCCAGGGTACCACCGTTACACCTCCATGTATTCCAGGGTACCACCGTTACACCTCCATGTATTCCAGGGTACCACCGTTACACCTCCATGTATTCCAGGGTACCACCGTTACACCTCCATGTATTCCAGGGTACCACCGTTACACCCCCATGTATTCCAGGGTACCACCGTTACACCTCCATGTATTCCAGGGTACCACCGTTACACCCCCATGTATTCCAGGGTACCACCGTTACACCTCCATGTATTCCAGGGTACCAGCACCACCGTTACACCTCCATGTATTCCAGGGCACCACCGTTACACCTCCATGTATTCCAGGGTACCACCGTTACACCCCCATGTATTCCAGGGTACCACCGTTACACCCCCATGTATTCCAGGGTACCACCACCACCGTTACACCTCCATGTATTCCAGGGCACCACCGTTACACCTCCATGTATTCCAGGGTACCACCGTTACACCCCCATGTATTCCAGGGTACCACCGTTACACCTCCATGTATTCCAGGGTACCACCGTTACACCCCCATGTATTCCAGGATACCACCGTTACACCCCCATGTATTCCAGGGTACCACCGTTACACCCCCATGTATTCCAGGGTACCACCGTTACACCTCCATGTATTCCAGGGTACCAGTACCACCGTTACACCCCCATGTATTCCAGGGCACCACCGTTACACCCCCATGTATTCCAGGGTACCACGTTACACCCCCATGTATTCCAGGGTACCACCGTTACACCCCCATGTATTCCAGGGTACCAGCACCACCGTTACACCTCCATGTATTCCAGGGTACCACTGTTACACCTCCATGTATTCCAGGGTACCACCGTTACACCCCCATGTATTCCAGGGTACCACTGTTACACCCCCATGTATTCCAGGGTACCACCGTTACACCTCCATGTATTCCAGGGTACCACCGTTACACCCCCATGTATTCCAGGGTACCACCGTTACACCTCCATGTATTCCAGGGTACCACCGTTACACCTCCATGTATTCCAGGGTACCACCGTTACACCTCCATGTATTCCAGGGTACCACCGTTACACCCCCATGTATTCCAGGGCACCAGCACTACCGTTACACCTCCATGTATTCCAGGGTACCAGCACCACCGTTACACCTCCATGTATTCCAGGGTACCACTGTTACACCTCCATGTATTCCAGGGTACCACCGTTACACCCCCATGTATTCCAGGGTACCACCGTTACACCCCCATGTATTCCAGGGTACCACCGTTACACCTCCATGTATTCCAGGGTACCACCGTTACACCTCCATGTATTCCAGGGTACCACCGTTACACCCCCATGTATTCCAGGGTACCACCGTTACACCCCCATGTATTCCAGGGTACCAGCACCACCGTTACACCTCCATGTATTCCAGGGTACCACCGTTACACCCCCATGTATTCCAGGGTACCACCGTTACACCCCCATGTATTCCAGGGTACCACCGTTACACCTCCATGTATTCCAGGGTACCACCGTTACACCTCCATGTATTCCAGGGTACCACCGTTACACCCCCATGTATTCCAGGGTACCACCGTTACACCTCCATGTATTCCAGGGTACCACCGTTACACCTCCATGTATTCCAGGGTACCACCGTTACACCTCCATGTATTCCAGGGTACCACCGTTACACCCCCATGTATTCCAGGGTACCACCGTTACACCCCCATGTATTCCAGGGTACCACCGTTACACCCCCATGTATTCCAGGGTACCACCGTTACACCCCCATGTATTCCAGGGTACCACCGTTACACCTCCATGTATTCCAGGGTACCACCGTTACACCTCCATGTATTCCAGGGTACCACCGTTACACCTCCATGTATTCCAGGGTACCACCGTTACACCTCCATGTATTCCAGGGTACCACCGTTACACCCCCATGTATTCCAGGGTACCACCGTTACACCCCCATGTATTCCAGGGTACCACCGTTACACCTCCATGTATTCCAGGGTACCACCGTTACACCTCCATGTATTCCAGGGTACCACCGTTACACCCCCATGTATTCCAGGGTACCACCGTTACACCTCCATGTATTCCAGGGTACCACCGTTACACTCCCATGTATTCCAGGGTACCAGCACCACCTTTACACCTCCATGTATTCCAGGGTACCACCGTTACACCCCCATGTATTCCAGGGTACCACCGTTACACCTCCATGTATTCCAGGGTACCACCGTTACACCTCCATGTATTCCAGGGTACCACCGTTACACCCCCATGTATTCCAGGGTACCACCGTTACACCCCCATGTATTCCAGGGTACCACCGTTACACCTCCATGTATTCCAGGGTACCACCGTTACACCTCCATGTATTCCAGGGTACCACCGTTACACCCCCATGTATTCCAGGGTACCACCGTTACACCTCCATGTATTCCAGGGTACCACCGTTACACCTCCATGTATTCCAGGGTACCAGCACCACCGATACACCCCCATGTATTCCAGGGTACCACCGTTACACCCCCATGTATTCCAGGGTACCACCGTTACACCTCCATGTATTCCAGGGTACCACCGTTACACCCCCATGTATTCCAGGGTACCACCGTTACACCCCCATGTATTCCAGGGTACCAGCACCACCGTTACACCTCCATGTATTCCAGGGTACCAGCACCACCATTACACCTCCATGTATTCCAGGGTACCACCGTTACACCCCCATGTATTCCAGGGTACCACCGTTACACCCCCATGTATTCCAGGGTACCACCGTTACACCCCCATGTATTCCAGGGTACCACCGTTACACCTCCATGTATTCCAGGGTACCACCGTTACACCTCCATGTATTCCAGGGTACCACCGTTACACCCCCATGTATTCCAGGGTACCACCGTTACACCCCCATGTATTCCAGGGTACCAGCACCACCGTTACACCTCCATGTATTCCAGGGTACCACCGTTACACCCCCATGTATTCCAGGGTACCACCGTTACACCCCCATGTATTCCAGGGTACCACCGTTACACCTCCATGTATTCCAGGGTACCACCGTTACACCTCCATGTATTCCAGGGTACCACCGTTACACCTCCATGTATTCCAGGGTACCAGCACCACCGTTACACCTCCATGTATTCCAGGGTACCACCTTTACACCTCCATGTATTCCAGGGTACCACCGTTACACCCCCATGTATTCCAGGGTACCACCGTTACACCTCCATGTATTCCAGGGTACCACCGTTACACCCCCATGTATTCCAGGGTACCACCGTTACACCTCCATGTATTCCAGGGTACCACCGTTACACCTCCATGTATTCCAGGGTACCACCGTTACACCCCCATGTATTCCAGGGTACCACCGTTACACCCCCATGTATTCCAGGGTACCACCGTTACACCTCCATGTATTCCAGGGTACCACCGTTACACCCCCATGTATTCCAGGGTACCACCGTTACACCTCCATGTATTCCAGGGTACCACCGTTACACCTCCATGTATTCCAGGGTACCACCGTTACACCTCCATGTATTCCAGGGTACCACCGTTACACCCCCATGTATTCCAGGGTACCACCGTTACACCCCCATGTATTCCAGGGTACCACCGTTACACCTCCATGTATTCCAGGGTACCACCGTTACACCTCCATGTATTCCAGGGTACCACCGTTACAACCCCATGTATTCCAGGGTACCACCGTTACACCTCCATGTATTCCAGGGTACCACCGTTACACCCCCATGTATTCCAGGGTACCACCGTTACACCCCTACGTATTCCAGGGTACCACCGTTACACCTCCATGTATTCCAGGGTACCACCGTTACACCTCCATGTAATCCAGGGTACCACCGTTACACCCCCATGTATTCCAGGGTACCAGCACCACCGTTACACCTCCATGTATTCCAGGGTACCACCGTTACACCCCCATGTATTCCAGGGTACCACCGTTACACCTCCATGTATTCCAGGGTACCACCGTTACACCTCCATGTATTCCAGGGTACCACCGTTACACCCCCATGTATTCCAGGGTACCACCGTTACACCCCCATGTATTCCAGGGTACCACCGTTACACCTCCATGTATTCCAGGGTACCAGCACCACCGTTACACCTCCATGTATTCCAGGGTACCACCGTTACACCCCCATGTATTCCAGGGTACCACCGTTACACCTCCATGTATTCCAGGGTACCACCGTTACACCTCCATGTATTCCAGGGTACCACCGTTACACCTCCATGTATTCCAGGGTACCACCGTTACACCTCCATGTATTCCAGGGTACCAGCACCACCGTTACACCTCCATGTATTCCAGGGTACCACCGTTACACCTCCATGTATTCCAGGGTACCACCGTTACACCTCCATGTATTCCAGGGTACCACCGTTACACCTCCATGTATTCCAGGGTACCACCGTTACACCTCCATGTATTCCAGGGTACCACCGTTACACCTCCATGTATTCCAGGGTACCACCGTTACACCTCCATGTATTACAGGGTACCAGCACCACCGTTACACCTCCATGTATTCCAGGGTACCAGCACCACCGTTACACCTCCATGTATTACAGGGTACCAGCACCACCGTTACACCTCCATGTATTCCAGGGTACCAGTACCACCGTTACACCCCCATGTATTCCAGGGTACCACCGTTACACCCCCATGTATTCCAGGGTACCACCGTTACACCTCCATGTATTCCAGGGTACCACCGTTACACCTCCATGTATTCCAGGGTACCACCGTTACACCCCCATGTATTCCAGGGTACCACCGTTACACCCCCATGTATTCCAGGGTACCACCGTTACACCTCCATGTATTCCAGGGTACCAGCACCACCGTTACACCTCCATGTATTCCAGGGTACCACCGTTACACCCCCATGTATTCCAGGGTACCACCGTTACACCTCCATGTATTCCAGGGTACCACCGTTACACCCCCATGTATTCCAGGGTACCACCGTTACACCTCCATGTATTCCAGGGTACCACCGTTACACCCCCATGTATTCCAGGGTACCACCGTTACACCTCCATGTATTCCAGGGTACCACCGTTACACCCCCATGTATTCCAGGGTACCACCGTTACACCTCCATGTATTCCAGGGTACCACCGTTACACCCCCATGTATTCCAGGGTACCACCGTTACACCCCCATGTATTCCAGGGTACCACCGTTACACCTCCATGTATTCCAGGGTACCAGCACCACCATTACACCTCCATGTATTCCAGGGTACCACCGTTACACCTCCATGTATTCCAGGGTACCACCGTTACACCTCCATGTATTCCAGGGTACCACCGTTACACCTCCATGTATTCCAGGGTACCACCGTTACACCCCCATGTATTCCAGGGTACCACCGTTACACCCCCATGTATTCCAGGGTACCACCGTTACACCCCCATGTATTCCAGGGTACCACCGTTACACCTCCATGTATTCCAGGGTACCACCGTTACACCCTCCATGTATTCCAGGGTACCACCGTTACACCCCCATGTATTCCAGGGTACCACCGTTACACCTCCATGTATTCCAGGGTACCACCGTTACACCTCCATGTATTCCAGGGTACCACCGTTACACCCCCATGTATTCCAGGGTACCACCGTTACACCTCCATGTATTCCAGGGTACCAGTACCACCGTTACACCCCCATGTATTCCAGGGCACCACCGTTACACCCCCATGTATTCCAGGGTACCACGTTACACCCCCATGTATTCCAGGGTACCACCGTTACACCCCCATGTATTCCAGGGTACCAGCACCACCGTTACACCTCCATGTATTCCAGGGTACCACTGTTACACCTCCATGTATTCCAGGGTACCACCGTTACACCCCCATGTATTCCAGGGTACCACTGTTACACCCCCATGTATTCCAGGGTACCACCGTTACACCTCCATGTATTCCAGGGTACCACCGTTACACCCCCATGTATTCCAGGGTACCACCGTTACACCTCCATGTATTCCAGGGTACCACCGTTACACCTCCATGTATTCCAGGGTACCACCGTTACACCTCCATGTATTCCAGGGTACCACCGTTACACCCCCATGTATTCCAGGGCACCAGCACTACCGTTACACCTCCATGTATTCCAGGGTACCAGCACCACCGTTACACCTCCATGTATTCCAGGGTACCACTGTTACACCTCCATGTATTCCAGGGTACCACCGTTACACCCCCATGTATTCCAGGGTACCACCGTTACACCCCCATGTATTCCAGGGTACCACCGTTACACCTCCATGTATTCCAGGGTACCACCGTTACACCTCCATGTATTCCAGGGTACCACCGTTACACCCCCATGTATTCCAGGGCACCACCGTTACACCCCCATGTATTCCAGGGTACCATCGTTACACCCCCATGTATTCCAGGGTACCACCGTTACACCCCCATGTATTCCAGGGTACCACCGTTACACCTCCATGTATTCCAGGGTACCACCGTTACACCTCCATGTATTCCAGGGTACCACCGTTACACCCCCATGTATTCCAGGGTACCACCGTTACACCTCCATGTATTCCAGGGTACCACCGTTACACCTCCATGTATTCCAGGGTACCACCGTTACACCTCCATGTATTCCAGGGTACCACCGTTACACCCCCATGTATTCCAGGGTACCACCGTTACACCCCCATGTATTCCAGGGTACCACCGTTACACCCCCATGTATTCCAGGGTACCACCGTTACACCCCCATGTATTCCAGGGTACCACCGTTACACCTCCATGTATTCCAGGGTACCACCGTTACACCTCCATGTATTCCAGGGTACCACCGTTACACCTCCATGTATTCCAGGGTACCACCGTTACACCTCCATGTATTCCAGGGTACCAGCGTTACACCTCCATGTATTCCAGGGTACCAGCGTTACACCTCCATGTATTCCAGGGTACCACCGTTACAACTCCATGTATTCCAGGGTACCACCGTTACACCTCCATGTATTCCAGGGTACCACCGTTACACCTCCATGTATTCCAGGGTACCACCGTTACACCTCCATGTATTCCAGGGTACCACCGTTACACCTCCATGTATTCCAGGGTACCACCGTTACACCTCCATGTATTCCAGGGTACCACCGTTACACCTCCATGTATTCCAGGGTACCACCGTTACACCTCCATGTATTCCAGGGTACCACCGTTACACCCCCATGTATTCCAGGGTACCACCGTTACACCCCCATGTATTCCAGGGTACCACCGTTACACCCCCATGTATTCCAGGGTACCAGCACCACCGTTACACCTCCATGTATTCCAGGGTACCACCGTTACACCCCCATGTATTCCAGGGTACCACCGTTACACCCCCATGTATTCCAGGGTACCACCGTTACACCTCCATGTATTCCAGGGTACCACCGTTACACCTCCATGTATTCCAGGGTACCACCGTTACACCTCCATGTATTCCAGGGTACCACCGTTACACCTCCATGTATTCCAGGGTACCACCGTTACACCCCCATGTATTCCAGGGTACCACCGTTACACCCCCATGTATTCCAGGGTACCACCGTTACACCCCCATGTATTCCAGGGTACCACCGTTACACCCCCATGTATTCCAGGGTACCACCGTTACACCTCCATGTATTCCAGGGTACCACCGTTACACCTCCATGTATTCCAGGGTACCACCGTTACACCTCCATGTATTCCAGGGTACCACCGTTACACCTCCATGTATTCCAGGGTACCACCGTTACACCTCCATGTATTCCAGGGTACCACCGTTACACCTCCATGTATTCCAGGGTACCACCGTTACACCTCCATGTATTCCAGGGTACCACCGTTACACCCCCATGTATTCCAGGGTACCACCGTTACACCCCCATGTATTCCAGGGTACCACCGTTACACCCCCATGTATTCCAGGGTACCACCGTTACACCCCCATGTATTCCAGGGTACCACCGTTACACCTCCATGTATTCCAGGGTACCACCGTTACACCTCCATGTAATCCAGGGTACCACCGTTACACCTCCATGTATTCCAGGGTACCACCGTTACACCCCCATGTATTCCAGGGTACCAGCACCACCGTTACACCTCCATGTATTCCAGGGTACCACCGTTACACCTCCATGTATTCCAGGGTACCAGCACCACCGTTACACCTCCATGTATTCCAGGGTACCACCGTTACACCTCCATGTATTCCAGGGTACCACCGTTACACCTCCATGTATTCCAGGGTACCACCGTTACACCTCCATGTATTCCAGGGTACCACCGTTACACCTCCATGTATTCCAGGGTACCACCGTTACACCTCCATGTATTCCAGGGTACCACCGTTACACCTCCATGTATTCCAGGGTACCAGCACCACCGTTACACCTCCATGTATTCCAGGGTACCACCGTTACACCCCCATGTATTCCAGGGTATCACCGTTACACCTCCATGTATTCCAGGGTACCACCGTTACACCTCCATGTATTCCAGGGTACCACCGTTACACCTCCATTTATTCCAGGGTACCACCGTTACACCTCCATGTATTCCAGGGTACCACCGTTACACCCCCATGTATTCCAGGGTACCACCGTTACACCTCCATGTATTCCAGGGTACCACCGTTACACCTCCATGTATTCCAGGGTACCACCGTTACACCCCCATGTATTCCAGGGTACCACCGTTACACCTCCATGTATTCCAGGGTACCACCGTTACACCCCCATGTATTCCAGGGTACCACCGTTACACCTCCATGTATTCCAGGGTACCACCGTTACACCTCCATGTATTCCAGGGTACCACCGTTACACCCCCATGTATTCCAGGGTACCACCGTTACACCTCCATGTATTCCAGGGTACCACCGTTACACCTCCATGTATTCCAGGGTACCACCGTTACACCTCCATGTATTCCAGGGTACCACCGTTACACCCCCATGTATTCCAGGGTACCACCGTTACACCTCCATGTATTCCAGGGTACCACCGTTACACCTCCATGTATTCCAGGGTACCACCGTTACACCCCCATGTATTTCAGGGTACCACCGTTACACCTCCATGTATTCCAGGGTACCAGTACCACCGTTACACCTCCATGTATTCCAGGGTACCACCGTTACACCTCCATGTATTCCAGGGTACCACCGTTACACCCCCATGTATTCCAGGGTACCAGTACCACCGTTACACCCCCATGTATTCCAGGGTACCACCGTTACACCTCCATGCATTCCAGGGTACCACCGTTACACCTCCATGTATTCCAGGGTACCAGCACCACCGTTACACCCCCTAGGACACCAAGGTCGATTGCGCCCCCTCAAACATTTTCTAGCACCAGCTGCCACTGGTCAGCGTCACGGCTAAGCTACGTGCTAAAGGAACCAGGTCATGTGGGGATTAACCAGATTTCTCAGAGATGAACGTTAGAGGGGGAAGCTGGAACACTCGGCACATGGAGGCAAAAACTGGCTAAAAGAAAGAATGGAGACCAGAGTAGTAAAAGGATTTTATTTAACTTCACTTGAACGACGGTTGTCAGTCATTCTGGTGTTTTTGTTGGAGCAGAAGACAAGATATATATATATAAACTGCAAAAACTTCAAATTTTACCAGGAATATTGGTTAAAATGTCTAATTTTTTGTCAAAAAATCTCATTACACTTAAAACAAGAGTCATGACCAGAAAAATAACTTGTTATTTGACAATTTTCACCTGTTTCAAGTAAATTTTCACTTGAAATAAGTAGGGTTAGGGTTAGGGTCTTCTCATTACAAGCAAAAAAATCTTGTTCCACTGGCAGATTTTTCTACTTATTTTAAGTGAAAATCTACTTGAAACAGGTGGAAATTGTTGTTTTTTCCAGTGATGAGTCTTGTTTTAAGTGTAATGAGATGTTTTTTGACTAAAAATGAGACATTTTAACTAGAAATAAGACAAATATTCTTGTTAAGAGTTTAAGTTTTTGCAGTGCACTCAACGGGGCAGAAAGGCAGAATAACATGAAAAAAGAGGTGAAGGTTACAAGATGAAGGGGAAACGACAAGAAAGACGGGAACGGAGGGGAGGAAGGGAGGACGGGAGGACGTGGGGAAATAATCCCGACTAATTCACTTAGCATCGCTGGAGGAGGCTAAGAGGATTGAGACGCTCCCAGAAACAGATCAACCAAAATAACCAAGACGGACGTTTGACGAGCAACGAACCTGCGACGGTTCCAGCGACGTCTTTACATTCAGCCGACGATTCAGCCGCTAAAAAAACCCTCCAAACTAGCATTAGTGCACTAGTGCCTTTAAAATATACATTACTGTCATATATCACACATCTAAAACAATATTTATTTATTTCCCTTAAAAAAAAACAAGTACACTGCAAAAACTCAACATCTTAACAAGAATATCCGTCTTATTTCTAGTTAGAACGTCTCATTTTTAGTTAAAAAAAAATGTCATTACACTTAAGACAAGACTCAACAACTCAAAAAACAACAATTTTCACCTGTTTCAAGTAGATTTTCACTTGAAATAAGTAGAAAAATCTGCCAGTGGAACAAGATTTTTTTGCTTGTAATGAGAAGATAAATCTTGTTCCACTGGCAGATTTTTCTACTTATTTCAAGTAAAAATTTACTTGAAACAGGTGAAAATTGTCAAATAACAAATTATTTTTCCAGTGATGAGTCTCGTTTTAGGTGGAATGAGATTTTTTGACTAAAAATGAAACATTTTAACTAGAAATAAGACAAATATTCCTGGTAAGATTTTGAATTTTTGCAGTGTAATAACACGGGTCAAACTACGGATAACACGGTTTTACGTCACACAAGTTCCCCAAAAAAACGTCTAAACTCAAAATACTTTCCCTAAAAGTAGCATAAAGTCGTAAAAGTTTATAAATAATGTAACCCTGATCCCCCATAGGACCATTCAAGTCTAAAACATGATTTAGAGGTGTGTGTTTATATACGTGTGTGTGTGTGTTTATATATATATACATATATATATATATATATATATATATGTATATATATATATATATATATATATATATATATATATATGTGTGTGTGTTTATCAGTGAATTCCAGATAGGACTCCATTGTTTTGTTTTTCCCTGCAAACTCTTGAAAGGCTTTAGCTTCTTTATTTCTCCTGGACGACGACGGCAGACATTATCGTAGCGTTAGCATGTCGTTAGCATGTCGTTAGCATGTCGTTAGCACTTCGTTAGCATGACGTTAGCGTTGCGTTAGCATGACGTTAGCATCAGTGACTACGTTTCCATGCTGTCAAAATTCAGTCAAATGATTGTAATCATTTGGGATATCTGGATCAAACCAGCGATGTACGGAGAACGTGATGATGCAATTCCCGTCATTTCTGCTTCTTCTTCCTGTATCCAAATCCAAAACAACTACAACAACAACAGCAGCACGGTGGATAATCAACAGCCAGTAGAAGTTTATTTTCCAGCGTCTTCCAGCGGAGCTTGATCTGGTCTGGCGTTCCTACAAATGCTGCTTCAACTTCTCTCTCACCTTCTTGTAAATCTTCTATCCCGGTACTTTCTACTGTCTAGAAATGCAGAAATGTTCATATCCTTCATTACATTTATGAAGTGATTAGTCTCCTCCTGGTCTTGGTTTCTCCGTGTTTAGAAGAACTTCCTGGACTCAAAAGACCAGGATTCCTTGTGAAAAAAACATGTAGAAAACAGATTCCTGTTCCTTTTGATGGGGAAATCCCGTTAGGCTAAACATGACCAAATATTCTGGTTATTCAAAAGGGTTATTGGTGTTTACATGGCCGTGTAACTGGGTTATTGCTCATATTCCGGTTAGAAAAGGGTTATTGATGCATGGAAACGGAGTCAATGACGTCGCTGGTCCTTCCAGTTCCAAACCAACTCCAAACTATTGCATCTCTACGAAAGTTTAAAAAGATAAAACGAGCTACATCTTATGAAGGAGGAGCAGGAATCGGTTGTTCGTGTCGCTCCGGTGGAGCGGCCTCCGCCGTAGCTCAGGGCTTTTCTCATTACGCACTTTAAGAAAAAAGTCGAAATGTTGAGAAAAAAGTCTAAATGTCGAGAAAAAAGTCGAAATGTTGAGAAAAAAGTCGAAATGTCAAGATTAATGTTGAAGTACAATTTCAAGAAAAAAGTCGAAATGTCGAGAAAAAAGTCAAAATTTTCGTGAATAGAGTTGAAATGTCGAGAAAAAAGTCAAATTTTTGTGAATAAAGTTGAAATGTCGAGAAAAAAGGCGAAATTAGTCCTCCTGGCTGGCTCGCCAATTTCTGTAACCCTTTTTATTCAAGCAGCTTTTTAACGTTGTTAGTTTGTGCTCAAAACGGGGGCGAGTCGAGTCTCGCTGAGTAGCTACCAGCGTAAAAGCGCCATCTCTAGAGGACCTGGAACTTCCAGGAGTTCTGGTCCTTGTGGTCCAGGACGTCCATGGCCGTGAAGCCCAGTTTCCAGGCCTGCTGGTCCTTGTAGTCCAGGCAGTCGACGGAGGTGAAGCCGAGCGACGAGGCGGCGCTGGCGTAGCCCTGCGAGGACAGCGAGGCGGGGGACTGGCTCAGCGAGCCGCCCATGGAGGGCACGGCCACGGGGCTGAGCGCGCCGCCCATGGAGGGTACGGCCACGGGGCTGAGCGCGCCGCCGCTGCCCGACAGCTGCGAGTGCATGGGCGACAGGTAGGCGCTGCAGTCCAGGCCCGTGAAGTAGGAGGTGGTGCTGGCGTAGCCCTGCGCGTAGCCCACCGCCGGCCCGCCGTAGCCCGCCGCCGGTCCGCCGTAGCTCGCCGCCGGCCCGCCGTAGCCCAGGCCGTACGGCGAGGGCCGCTGCATGCAGGGCGCCGTTGACGACGCCAGCGGGTCGGGCAGCGGGGAGATGGCCGGGCTCCAGATGGAGGAGGACGAGGTGCCGGGGCCCCCCAGGACGGGCCCCCCCAGAACGGGGCCCTGCCCGGCCGAGGACGGGCTGTAGCCGCCCGCCGGGTTGGGAACCGGGTTGGGAACGGGGTCGGGAACGCCGGGCTCCGACGCCGGCGACGCCTTCTTCTTGGGGGGGCGGGGCTTGGACTGGCCGCTGCTCTGCTGCTGCTGCTGCCGGCACTTAGCTCGACGGTTCTTAAACCAGACCTGAGGACGAAGAGAAGACAGAACACATGAACAACCGACCGCCTGCAGGTGCAAACAATCAGCTGATAACTTAGGCCCCGTTTCCACGTAGCAAAAATGGTGGCGTTTCCCGCGTTTTGGTCGTTCGTATATGTGATATGATGTATATGTCTGTCTGGCTATGTGTATGTATGTGTGTAGCTATGTGTGTGTGTGTGTGTGTGTGTGTGTGTGTGTGTGTAATAATCCTATCAAAGCTCCACCTGAAGTGTATCTATAGTGGGGGAGGGGGAGGCAACCCCGCCACCCCCGGAACCCAGGCCACCAGCAACCCCACAGAGGAGAGAAGAGGGCGGGAGGAAACCCCCCCCCCCCCCCAGCGAGGTCTGTCCCCCCCAAGATGGAGCGAGGTCGAGGAAGCAGTGAGGAAGTCAAGGGAGCTTCAGCTCCAGGACCGAATGGAGTCCCATACCGCCTGGACAAAAACTCCCAAAACGTCTTGCGCTTCCTGTGGAGGCAAATGAAGGTGACCTGGATGAAGAAAAACATCCCAAAAGTGTGGCGGAGAGCAGGGGGGTGGTAATCCCCAAAGGGAAGGATGCCTCAAACATCGATCAATTCCAGCAGATCAATCTGTTGAATGTTGAAGGGAACTTCAACTTCATTGATACTTCTGTACAGAAAGCCAGAATACGTGGTTTCTCAGGACGCTCGGAGCATACGAGCATGATATGGCACTAAATCCAATCCGCCAAAAGGGAAGGGAGAGACCTACACGTCTTATTCCTCAACCTAGCCAACGCTTTCGGATCCGTCCCCCATTCTGTCATTTGGACAGCTTTCCGTTTCTTCCACATCCCAAATACCATCACAGACCTGGTGAGAAACTACTCCAGAGAGCTGCAATTCTGTATCAAGACAACGGAATACACAACATCATGGCAATCCCTGGAAGTGGGAGTAATGGCTGGATGTACCATCTCCCTGCTAGCCTTCACCATGGCGATGGAAACGATCATTCCAAGTGGGTTGTGGGGACGACGTCTGCAATGTGGACAGCGTCCATTGCCTCCAATTCGTGCCTACGTGGATGACATCACCACCTTGACCTCAACTGTTGCATGCACCAAAAATCTGCTGCGAAAGCTTCATGCCAACATTTCATGGGCGCGGATGAAGTTCAAACCAAGCAAATCTAGGAGCGTGTCCATCGTCAAAGGAAAACTCGTAGACCAAAGGTTCCACATTGAGGACACACCCATCCAGTTGGTGTCAGAGCTGCCAGTCAAGAGCCTGGGGTTGGTGGTACAACGCCAGCCTCAAAGACTCAGACCAGAGTGACCAGCTGAGGGAAGAAGCTAGAAAAGGCCTAGTCAGCATTGACAAGACCAGGCTCCCTGGAGAGTTGAAGCTGTGGTGCCTGCGGTTTGGATTGCTCCCCCATCTGATGTGGTCTGTAACATCTACGAGATCCCTACGACCAAAGTCGAGAAGCTGGAGTGGACCGTCAGTTCCTACATCAAGAAGTGGCTCGGCCTCCGATGCTGCCTCAGTAACATTGGTTTGTATGGACATGGTGACCTGGAACTGCCTGTCTCCAGCCTCACAGAGGAGTTTAAGTGCACCAAAGTGAGGCTGAACACGACCCTGACAGAGTCTCAAGATAACGCGATCCGAGCAGCTGCTCCCAGACTGAAAACAGGAAGGAAATTGATCCCATCTGAGGCCGTACAACAAGCATAAGCAGCACTCAGACATGGAGACATCGTTGGACAGGTGCAGTATGGAAGAGGTGGGCTCGGATTGGCGACAAGTCGACCCACGTGGCACAAGGCAACATCAACCCAGAGGAAAAAGATGGTGGTTGCTCATGTGCGGCAACAAGAGGAGGCAGACGGATGTGCAACGGCAGTCTCACAGTCCAATCAGGGCCAGTGGACTAGCTGGGAAAACGTGGAGCATCGGAAGCTTACGTGGAAGGAACTGTGGGAAATGGAAGGAAGCCAAATCAGCTTCATCATGAGAGCCACCTACCATGTTCTTCCCATGCCCAAGAACCTAAACCAGTGGCTTGGAAAAGATCCCTCTTGTGCAACACTGAGACACATCATTACCGGCTGCAAAACCAGTTTATCCCAAGGCGGCTACACCTGGAGACACAACCAGGTCCTAAGACAACTGGCGATCATTCTGGAAAGAAGGAGAACCGACCAATGCCCTCCCTCCACCAAGGCCCAGACACGCAAACACCACCCGTTTTGTTAGAGAAGGACAGCACGCAGCAAAGCCATCGTCAGGAGTGGAAACAACCACCCTAGACTCGGCCCGAGACTGGAGGATGGAGGTTGATCTAGACAAGGAACTGTCCTTCCTGCCGGAGATCATCACAACAACCCTCAGGCCAGACTTGGTCTCATGGTCGACCGGTGTTCATGGTTGAGCTAACTGTACCATGGGAAGCTGCAGTTGGTGAAGCATATGAACGCAAACAACTGAAGTACTCTGACGTAGCAGCCGAGGCAGAACAGCGCGGCCGGCGTAGCCCGGGCGCTTCCTGTTGAAATCGGGTGTAGAGGTTTGGTTGCTACGTCCACAACCAAGCTCCTGAAGGAGATGGCAGTGCCAGGACAGGCGCTCCGCAAGGCCGTCAAGACGCTGTCGGAGGCTCCCGAACGAAGCAGCAGACGGTTATGGATCAGGAGGAAGGAACTGGGCTCCTGGATGAACATTGAGGGGTGAAAGCCGAAAGGGGCAACACCCGGGACGCCAGGTGTTGCCGTTGAGCCCTTTGGAGGTGTCGTGGTTCCAACAATGAAACATCTAGGAAGGAGGGACCACCTGATGACCTCAGTGAAGCTTTTACACACTCAATTCCAAGTTCTGATTATTTTAGGGATCGTAATATCTAGTCCTATAAGCTCAACTTCTCGTTACACTGCCCCCTGTAGGTTTGGCTGCTCATAGCACCTTAACAGATATTTATGCAGGTTCCTGGAAATGATGGGATTTTTCAAAACGTAGAGGGGGAATATCTGTTTTTGTAAATACCCGGCTATGTGGAAACGTGGCCAGTGAGGGCCAACATGTCGGCGGTTCGTACCTGCACCCGGGACTCCGGCAGGTTGATCTTCAGCGCCACCTCCTCCCTCATGAAGATGTCGGGGTAGCGGGTTTTGGAGAACAGGTTCTCCAGGATGTCCAGCTGGGTCCGGGTGAAAGTGGTTCGCTCGCGCCGCTGCTTCCTGGGGGTCGCTGGAACGAGAGGTCAGAGGTCAGGGAGGGTCGTTGCAACGGGACGGAGGTCAGACGTGCAATTTTCACCAATAAAAGTCAAGGACTCAAAACTGAGTCAGATGACTCCACCATGACTCTCTATATCAAACCTTCAAAAGTTATGGCAGAAAGTAGGAACTATCAAATGTGGACCAATCAGATGAAGGGGGGGTGCGCTTTTTGGCGCCTAGCGTCGCCACGGTAACGCTTTTGACTGAGAAAAGTAATGCGCATTGTCGCAGGATGGAGACGCACATTTTGATGTATAACACACCTGGGTGCACGTTACGGTTCGGGCCGTATTAACGGCTGAAGGAATGGCATAAATTCTCATAATTTCTTCTGACGAAATTAGGTCCTTTTTTCCCCCTAAACGTGCTCCAAAAGTCACCAAATTTTGCACCAAGCCAGACCTGGTGAAAAATGTGATATTTAATAGTTTACATTAATGGGCGTGGCCTAATGGCTCAACAGCGCCCCCTAGAAAACTTTGTTCCTCAAGCCCCACAATACGGTTTGACGTACATGCACGAAAATCGGTACACACCTGTATCATGTCACAACTTAAAGAAAAGTCTCTTGGCGCCATGGCCCAAACCGAACAGGAAGTCGGCCATTTTGAAATAATCGTGTCATTTTGGTGAAATTTATGCCATTCCTTCGGCAGTTAATACGGCCCGAACCGTAACGTGCCCCCAGGTGTGTTATACATCAAAATGTGCGTCTCCATCCTATATCCTTACTTTTCTCTTTCAAAAGCGTTACCGTGGCAACGCTACACGCCAAAAAGTGCACCCACCCTTCATCTGATTGGTCCATATTTGATAGTTCCTACTTTCTGCCAGAACTTTTGAATAGTTTGATATAAACAGTCATGTTGGTGTCATCGGACTTGGATTCATTGACCATTATTGGTGAAAATTGCACGCGCGAGGGTCCGTTCATCGCTGTTTGCAGCTTTAATTTCTCCTTGTAATAACTAAACTATTACAGCCTGATCCCAAAGTTATAATTTCAAGAACTTAAACTCAAATTCAAGCACTTTTCAGACCTTGAAAACACAACATTGAAATTTCAAGCCCCCGTAGGAACCCTGTAAAACATAGATGTTTACAGCTCGATACAATGGACATAATTGTGCTAAAAAGCGGAAAAAATAATTATGAGTTTATATTCCTGTAGATATTTTACCACAGCGATTAAGGTGCTGGAAGATTTTGAAAATGACCCTTGAAAGTTCTTGAAAAGTTCTTGAATTTGACCTTGAAAAATGTGTAGGAACGCTGGGACTATCAGATTAATAAAATAGAATAGAATAAAATACTTTATTGTCACTATTCATGGGTACACTGAGATTAAAAGCAGCATCACTGATTTTAAACTGGATTTTGTTGTCTGTGTCTGTTGTTCTTTGTCTGGTTTTAACGTGTTTTTATTTAAATAATTTTTGTAACTCTATCTAAGAGATTTTAATCTCAAGGGACTTCTGGTTAAATAAAGGTGAAATAAACCACCTTTCCAGAACAAACAGAGTCGAATCAATATATTATATATACAAGAAATATAAAACAATATCAAAAGGTTAAGGTGCATTTTTAAAAAGTAAAATAAAGACCTGAGATCATATTTACTGATAATTACACATAATTGTGGTGGAATATTGCACAGATAGGTCGGACAGTCATAAACTCTTATCAGTTTAACTGATAGTTAAGACAGTTAAACTGATGCAAATGAAGCTGGAATTAAACGTGTTGGATGTTTTTCTCATGAAATAATAATAAGAATTAAAAAGATCAATGTTTTTCCAGAGAAAATGATTCCAGCTTTAGAGGTGAGAGAGTTTCTACCGGGACGCGCTGCGCGCCCCCGCGTCTGTCGGTGAATCAACGATCTGGAACATTAGAGGGAAAAGACTCAGCTGTAAATAATAATCCTGTTTATTTATAATAAATATATTTAAAATGTTTCCTAAACTATCCAAACTCCTGGATATAAACTTAATAAACATGTCGTTTCTTCTGGATGCGTAAAAACCTGCAGGAAGAAACGACGTTTGATAAAGAACCAGGATAAAAACCCAGAACTGATGGTTCTGACCGGGTCGGTTCTGATCTGGTCCTGACCGGGTCGGTTCTGATCTGGTTCTGATGGGTCGGTACTCACGCGGATACGCCACCGTGGTGTGCAGCACGTCCAATCCGGTCCCGGTACCGTGCAGGTTCAGCCCGGTCATGTAGTGCGGCTGCTTGATGTAGGACATCATGCTGGCGGGGAGGAACCGGGTCGGAACCGGCTCGGAACAGGGGTGGAAACGGGTCACAACCGCAGCAGCCGCGGGACCAACAAGTGTCCGACCCTCCGGGACGGAGGGTTAGGGTTGGAGTTAAACCGGGTTCCTGGTCCGAACTTTCTGGAGTTAAACCGGGTTCCTGGTCTGGTTCTGGTTCTGGTCCTGGTCCGGGTTTCTGGTCCTCCTGGACTCCGGTTCTGACCCGGGGAACCGGTCAGGGCGCAGAGCGCCGATTATCCAGCAGTTCCGGCTGGTTTTACGCACGATCAGCCATGACGCACCGGCGGATCACCGGCGGGTGGCGGGTCTGTGGCTCCCGGCGGGTCCCCGGAGGGTTAGTGGAGGACTAGTGGTGGCTAGTGAATGGTTAGTGGTGGCTCCTGGAGGACTAGTGGCCCCCGAACCGTCCAGCCTCGCGCAGCTCCGGCTGGAATTACGCACGATCAGCCATGACGCACCGGCGGGTGGCGGGTCGGTGGCTCCTGGCGGGTCCCTGGAGGGCTGGTAGAGGACTAGAGGTGGCTAGTAGAGGGCTGGTTGTGGCTACTGGAGGTTCTAGTGGAGGTCTAGTGGCCCCCGACCCGTCCCTCCTCGCAGCGGCTCCTCTGATCCTCCACCGCGTCACTGATTAGAGGATCAGGAGACTCGAACCAGCAAACCGTTAAACCCCGCCCACCCGGGACGGAGACGCGCACGGTGCACGGAGGTGTCCAAACGTGTTTTCTCTACTGGTGTACAGAACACACTGTAATACACCTGAATAAATACACCAGAACACACCAGCACGGCCGCCGATTGGGGGGGACAAACGGGTCTGTTGTCCCGGGCCCAGGGTAGGGGGTTGTGAATGCATTAAATTATGGAATCATTTTTCAAAATGTTTCAAAATATGCCTATTTGTGGAAAAAATATGTAGTATTTGAGTCACATAAAAGCTTATTTGTTTCCTTCCTAATTGTCCTTGTGGTCAAGAACCCCCAACACTAAAATGGTTTGGCCGCTGATCAAAATTTGATGTTACATTTAATTCAACCATTAGAATGGTCAAAATGTCCGGTCAGCACAAGTCCGGTGCTCAGAAAAGAAGAGAAAAGAGAAGAAGAGAAGAAGAGAAATAGAGGCCTCAGAGATTCTCTACACAAATATTTAAAAAAGGTGGTGACGGTGAAGCTGGAATTAATAAAGTCAGCGTAGAGCAAGGTAAGAAACAACGTTTACCAACCTTGTAACTTAACCTAACTGGCTAGCTCTAATGTTAACGTCCATTAGCTTGTATAAAAACCTGAAGAGCAGAGGGAGAGGAGAGGAAGAGGAGAGGAAGAGGAGAAGGAGAGATCCTGGCGCAGGGGGGCCCATCTTAGATTATTTTGTCCCGGGCCCCGGCAAGACTGTCAGCTGCCCTGCACACCAGTGTCACGACTGGTGTGGTGAGGACCCAGATGCAGGAGAGCGAGAGGCAGGAGTTCAACAAAAAAGGGTTTATTATTCCACAAAAAGGGCAATGACCAAAAACCAAAGCGCTGCTTAGCAGGATCAAAAAACAGGGATAAAAAAACTGGAGGAAAAACTTGGCAGGACACATGGAGGAACAAACAGGACGGAACCACAAGGAGCAGGGCATGACAAGACCAGATATACCAGGGGGTAACGAGACACAACGAGACACAGGTGCAGACAATCAGGGCAGATGGAAGACAGGCGGGACAGAACAGAAACACACTGGGGGAAATGTCACACACTGACAACCAGAATACACCAGAATACACCTGAATAAATACACAAAATACACCTGAATACACCTGAATAAATACACCAAATACACCTGAATACACCTGAATACACCTGAATACACCTGGATAAATACACCTGAATATACCTGAATAAATACACCTGAATATACCTGAATACACCTGAATAAATACACAAAATACACCAGAATACACCTGAATATACCTGAATACACCTGAATATACCTGAATACACCTGAATAAATACACAAAATACACCTGAATACACCTGAATAAATACACCTGAATACACCTGAATACACCTGAATATACCTGAATACACCTGAATACACCTGGATAAATACACAAAATACACCTGAATACACCTGAATAAATACACAAAATACACCTGAATACACCTGAATACACCAGAATACACCTGAATACACCTGAATAAATACACCAAATACACCAAATACACCAGAATATACCTGAATACTCCTGAATACACCTGAATACACCTGAATAAATACACAAAATACACCTGAATACACCTGAATAAATACACAAAATACACCAAATACACCAGAATATACCTGAATACTCCTGAATACTCCTGAATACACCTGAATACACCTGAATAAATACACCTGAATACACCTGAATAAATACACCTGAATACACCTGAATAAATACACCTGAATACACCTGAATACACCTGAATAAATACACCTGAATACACCTGAATACACCTGAATACACCT
>NC_084600.1:46423823-46433823 GCF_033807715.1 Cololabis saira | reverse complement strand
CATAAACAACCATAAACATAATCCTAAAAATAAACATAACCCTAAACATAACTCTAAACATAACCATAACCATAACCATAACCATAACCATAATCCTAAACATAACCATAACCATAACCATAAACATAATCCTAAACATAACCATAACCATAAACATAACTCTAAACATAACCGTAACCATAACCATAACCATAAACATAAACATAATCCTAAACATAACCATAAACATAACTCTAAACATAACCATAACCATAACCATAACCATAAACATAAACATAATCCTAAACATAACTCTAAACATAACCATAACCATAACCATAACCATAAACATAAACATAATCCTAAACATAAATCTAAACATAACCATAACCATAACCATAAACATAATCCTAAACATAACCATAACCATAACCATAAACATAACTCTAAACATAACCATAAACATAAACATAATCCTAAACATAACCATAACCATAAACATAACTCTAAACATAACCATAAACATAATCCTAAACATAACCATAACCATAAACATAACTCTAAACATAACCATAACCATAACCATAAACATAATCCTAAACATAACCATAACCATAAACATAACCCTAAACATAACCATAATCCTAAACATAACCATAACCATAAACATAACCCTAAACATAACCATAATCCTAAACATAACTATAACCATAACCATAACCCTAAACATAATCCTAAACATAACCATAAACCTTTCCATATTTATGAATGATTTAAATCTTCAGGATCATTTAATCCTCACAACGTGCAAAATAACATGGTTTACTATGCTAAGGGCCAAATGTACAAGTCTGCGTACGCATGTTTCCCATGTCATTGTTCACTTTCCAGGAGCAGCACCAATTTTTGAACTGCTCTCTCCATGATGGTGAGCTTTTCCCCTCAACAACCTCACTCATCCTCGCCAGCAGCTCATCCCTCTCTCGAGTGAGCTGTTCAATCTCATCCTCAAGGTATCGTACCTTGTTAGCTCCCTGTTCCTTCAGGGCTTGATATTGTACAACAAAGTCCTTTGTTTTCTCACCCAGTTCTGTCTCTACGGTGCGAAGCATGTCCCCCGTGTGGTGACACTCAGCTATGGCAGTGTTTCGCTCTCCGATCAGTTCCTCACACTGGTTTCTCGAGTCCTGGTTAAGGTTTTGATGCTCCTCGCTGTGCTGGGAGTTTTGGTCTTGGGTTGAACTGGTAAGTGGCTCTACATCTTGATCTTGCCGGTCAAGGTTAATGACCATTACACCTTCAGTAGGAGCACCAGCCTTGGCCATTTGCATCTCAAGGATTTTTAACTCCAGCTCCTCCTTTTCCATTTGAAAGTCTTCTTTGGCTCTCTCCAGCTCTGCCTCAAGCTCACCCTTCACATTACTGATCAGAGTGAGCTCATCCTGCGACATGGTGTTCTGGGCTTGAAGATCATCAAGTGTTGCCGTTATCTTGCTGATCTCTGTTTCTTCTCCTTCGCCATTACTGGGGTCAACTTGACTGGCTCTAGACAGCTCCAGCAGTTTGGCAATCCCAGAACCACGGGCAGGTTCCTGATCTTCCTCTTGAACATCCTGCAGGAAGCTTTCTTTGAGGGCAGGCTGCTCAGTCAGCTCCTCGTGGAGCATCAGGAGACGTTCCCTCTTGATCTCATAGTCCTCCTCCAGAGCTCTCATTTCCTCCTCGTGCTGCAGACTCTTCTGAGCCAGCTCCTGGTGTTTGCATTGGGATTCCTCAATGGTGGTTTCTAGGACTTTGATCTTCCTTTGCCTGTCGAGGTGAGGATTTGCGGCTCCTATTACACTCCAACCCAGCTCAGTTTTCTGTGCAAATGGTTCATTCTCACTGCCTCTAACAACTTCAAGGGGAGCTAAGGCTGAAGGACAGTCGTATCCGATCAACAGCCCTACCTCACAATCTTGAAGCGCTGGCAACTCGTTGGCAAGATGTTTGAGATGTGGCCATTGCAATGCTGTGGTCTTTGTTGGAATAGAGGACATATCAACAGGGATAAAGTCACGTGTGTATGCTTGTCGTAGTTGAAAGTGGTTTCCACGATTAAAGCTTCGAACTTGCAAACCACAGACACTGTGACTTGGTATTACTGTATCTATGGCAGTCATTGTACTGAGTTTTAACTGGAGTGGTCGAGTCATAACATTTAGTTCTTTGGTAAGACTTTCCTAGCGAGCCTATGTGAGAATTTCCTTCTGAGGTTCTCCATCGAATGACAAGAAGACTGGGACGATACTAGAAGTGGCAGACGCCTTACGGATAAGTCTATGTGACAAGGCTTCATGAACTTCCGTACTTGGTTCTTCTTCTGTGGGAGCATCTTCTGCTGTGTCTCCACTCTGCCTTTCTCCCACCATGTGCAGGCAAGTGGGATGTCGTCGACCACACACTCCACAGATATGTCTAGTTCTACACTCCTTTACAAAGTGTCCTTTGCGTAAACATCCAAAGCAGAGACAATTTTGATGTATAAATGATCTTTTTTCTCCAATTGACTGAGAGGCAAAGAGAGGGCACTTAGCGATGCCATGCAGCTCTTCCTTACAGACAATGCATGGTAGCCTTGACTTAGAAACAGAGTCAGAAAAATGTTCTGACATCTTGAATGTCTGATTTTTAGCTTTGGCATTAGTGCTAAGGGACTTTACTCCTTTGGGAAATGTATCATCTGATGATCTAGCGCTAAACAAGAAGGGTGAGGCAATAGGATTACAGGCTATGCGAGCCTCCTTCTGCACAAACTCAGCAAAGTGTTCAAAGCTTGGATACTCTTCGTATTTATCAAGCTCTTCCACAGCAATTCTGCTCCATTTGCGCACAACCCAGTCTGGTAACTTCTTCAAAAGCTTATGATTTTCTTCGCTGTCATTTAAGATAGACAGCCCTTTAACATGAGGCATGGCCTCTACACAGCCTTTTAGAAAGTCCGAAAAATCTCTGAGAGCAAGGGGGTCGTTTGGACCTATTTTAGGCCATTTCATCAGCTTATCTCGAAAAGCTTTCTGAACAACGAATGGATTGCCGTACCTGTCCTTTAAAACAGACCAGGCACCTTTATAAGCATCTTCAGAGCTCCGATAGAAGAATCCCTCTACAGCCTTACGTGCTTCACCAGCAAGGTAGCTTTTCAGATACAGCATTTTTTCGCTTGCAGGAATAGGTTTAGAGTCAATCAAAGTTATAAATGACACCTTAAAGTCCACAAATTTCAAAGGATCGCCCACGAATGTGGTAGGCTCAGGAACAGGGAGGCAATTTAAGGAGAGTGAATTTGCGATTGTTTCAGCAAAGATGGCTACTGTGTCTAGATGACTATTCAAATTCATAGGAGGAGTCACTCTAACAGGGTCTGGATTGTCAGGCTCATCAGCAGCATCACCTTCAATTTGATTGTATGTTTGAACACGAGCTGCAGCCACTTTAACATCCATTTCGACTTCCATCAGTTTCAGCCTTGTTTTCTCCTCTTGCAATTTCAAGTCAACTTCCGCCTGCTTTTGCTTCAATTGTACGAACAGTTGTGACAGATGGAGTTTCCAATCACTCTCCAGTTTGCTAAGTTTGGCTTGCTGGACTTGTATCTCCAGCATTGCTTTTGCCTGCTCGCATTTAGCTGCAAGATCTGCTTCTGCATCTGCTCGTTTTGAGGCTCTAGAAATGACTGACAAGTTATCTTCCCTTTCATCAAAAACAGTCTCGGTGTTAGTTCCGCCAAAGATCGACCCATGATCATCTCGATTTAAAATCATTCTCACTCTTTGTTTCTCAGTTTCAGGGTTAAAGGTGTTTTGGTCAAGGCCTCTGTCCAGTCGTCTACTCACGAGGTCAGCAATCTCTGTAGTCAGCGTATTACAAGCATCCATTTTCTGTATAATGTCAGGAGTATTAAGAGAGTTTCGCAAGAGTGGTCCGTAACTTTGGCTTACTCGATCATATCCACCTTAAACTCGTTTGTTTATATCTTCCAAATCGTCCTTGACACAGAATTTCTTTAGCTTTGTCCTGGCTTCTTTAGCCATCTGCTTCCAGGATTCATAAGCCTTTATGAATGCCGTTATGTGCCATTTAGCTCCTGCTTCACGCATTTGTTTACCCTTTTCTGTGAGCTGCCGCTCACGGCCACTGGGGGTCGCTTCTTGTGCGTCATTAGGCTTTTCATTTTCATTTCCCTCCTTTGATGACATTATTTAATATGATTGATCACTCGACTTGACTAAATACAAAAATATGAATGTAGCACAGGTTATGATTTAAGCATTAAAAAACCCCTACAGAATTGTAGAATTGGATTATCAAAAACACTACCGAATCATGTAGTCTGAGGGGAATTAAGTTCACTATTTAACATTCAATAAATCTTTACCATAGACTACGATTTCATCCAAAAATTAACATCGGATTTTACACAAAGTCAACATATCAGTTAACTGCTCATCATTTACATAGGCCGTCCATATATTTAAAATCAAGTTTCAATCACAAACATTTGAATATTTTCACGTGGCAAACAAATACAAAATATCATCAAGCAATTGTTACATTTGTTTTCTGAAAGTCCATTCCACCCTTTTCAGTCCGTTCGGGAATAATCCTTTTCAAGGTTCAGTTCGTCGGGTGCGTTTATTAAACACCGTCTCTCACCATGCTGGGTTCGCTGCTCACGCCGTTGACGTTTCACTCACCACGCCGAGTTTTCACTGTAGCAGACCTTGGATTTGAAGAAAGGTAGAGAGTCTCGACTGATGTGTAAGGTTTGTTTATTAAAGTCGCATCCAGAATCATGCCAACAGAGTCCTTACGACACCGTGAAAACTATATAGAAAAAAGATAAAAACAATTCATAAAACTAGTTTCCACAGTGCGTATAAAAAACTCATGAATGAAACAGTTCCTAATTTAATAATACAATGTTAAAACATACACAACTATATTGAATTATCAAAGGAAACAACCAGAAAACAAAAACAAACATCGTACCTCGCTGCGCTCTCCAAGGAATGCGAAACAAACAAACTGCTTTCCTCTCGCACAAACAGAGCAGACCCTGAAAAGGTGATTGTCTGTTCGTCACCATCAACACCAAAAAATGTATGGACTGACCGGGACAGAGCCACGATGACAAAAGGGGCCCAATCCTGTATGAAATGCCCAGGGAAGTTTTAAGGTTCACCTGGCTGCCATGAAGCCAGCTGATCATCAACAGCTGGGGCCGCCCGCCGGACCTTTTAAATAATGTGGGCGGATTTCCGGTCAATTTACATACAAATCATATTAAATACAACATATACACAAAAGAAATTACAATTTTAAGACACCTCCAAAGAATAATCAACTAAAAGTATACTCATAATAAATCAAATGTTTATCATAAAGAAAAATGTATTAACTAAACAAATTGACTCAATATGGTCCTTTACAATAACTATAACCCTAAACATAACCCTAAACATAAGCATAACCCTAAACATAACCCTAAACACAACCATAATCCTAAACATAACCATAACCCTAAACTTAACCATGAACATAATCCTAAACATAACCATAAACATAATCCTAAACATAACCATAACCCTAAACATAACCATAATCCTAAACATAACCCTAAACATAACCATAATCCTAAACATAACCCTAACCCTAAACATAACCCTAAACATAACCATAATCCTAAACATAACCATAACCCTAAACATAACCCTAAACATAACCATAATCCTAAACATAACCATAACCCTAAACTTAACCATGAACATAATTCTAAACATAACCATAAACATAATCCTAAACATAACCATAATCCTAAACATAACCATAACCCTAAACATAACCCTAAACATCACCATAATCCTAAACATAAACATAACCCTAAACATAACCATAAACATAATCCTAAACATAACCATAAACATAATCCTAAACATAACCATAATCCTAAACATAACCATAGCCCTAAACATAACCATTACCATAACCATAACTTTAACCCTAAACATAACCCTAAACATAACCATAAACATAATCCTAAACACAACCATAAACATAATCCTAAACATAACCATAACCCTAAACATAACCCTAAACACAACCATAATCCTAAACATAACCATAACCATAAACTTAACCATGAACATAATCCTAAACATAACCATAAACATAATCCTAAACATAACCATAACCCTAAACATAACCCTAAACATAACCATAACCCTAAACTTAACCATGAACATAATCCTAAACATAACCATAAACATAATCCTAAACATAACCATAACCCTAAACATAACCCTAAACATAACCATAATCCTAAACATAACCCTAACCCTAAACATAACCATAATCCTAAACATAACCCTAACCCTAAACATAACCCTAAACATAACCATAATCCTAAACATAACCATAACCCTAAACATAACCCTGAACATAATCCTAAACATAACCATAAACATAATCCTAAACATAACCATAATCCTAAACATAACCATAGCCCTAAAAATAACCATTACCATAACCATAACTTTAACCCTAAACATAACCCTAAACATAACCACAAACATAATCCTAAACATAACCATAAACATAATCCTAAACATAACCATAACCCTAAACATAACCCTAAACATAACCATAATCCTAAACATAACCCTAACCCTAAACATAACCATAATCCTAAACATAACCCTAACCCTAAACATAACCCTAAACATAACCATAATCCTAAACATAACCATAACCCTAAACTTAACCATGAACATAATTCTAAACATAACCATAAACATAATCCTAAACATAACCATAAACATAATCCTAAACATAACCATAATCCTAAACATAACCATAACCCTAAACATAACCCTAAACATAACCATAATCCTAAACATAACCATAACCCTAAACATAACCATAAACATAATCCTAAACATAACCATAAACATAATCCTAAACATAACCATAATCCTAAACATAACCATAGCCCTAAACATAACCATTACCATAACCATAACTATAACCCTAAACATAACCCTAAACATAACCATAAACATAATCCTAAACATAACCATAAACATAATCCTAAACATAACCATAACCCTAAATATAACCCTAAACATAACCATAATCCTAAACATAACCCTAACCCTAAACATAACCATAATCCTAAACATAACCCTAACCCTAAACATAACCCTAAACATAACCATAATCCTAAACATAACCATAACCCTAAACTTAACCATGAACATAATTCTAAACATAACCATAAACATAATCCTAAACATAACCATAAACATAATCCTAAACATAACCATAATCCTAAACATAACCATAACCCTAAACATAACCCTAAACATAACCATAATCCTAAACATAACCATAACCCTAAACATAACCATAAACATAATCCTAAACATAACCATAAACATAATCCTAAACATAACCATAATCCTAAACATAACCATAGCCCTAAACATAACCATTACCATAACCATAACTATAACCCTAAACATAACCCTAAACATAACCATAAACATAATCCTAAACATAACCATAAACATAATCCTAAACATAACCATAACCCTAAATATAACCCTAAACATAACCATAATCCTAAACATAACCCTAACCCTAAACATAACCATAATCCTAAACATAACCCTAACCCTAAACATAACCCTAAACATAACCATAATCCTAAACATAACCATAACCCTAAACATAACCCTAAACATAACCATAATCCTAAACATAACCCTAACCCTAAACATAACCCTAAACATAACCATAATCCTAAACATAACCCTAACCCTAAACATAACCCTAAACATAACCATAAACCTAAACATAACCATAACCCTAAACTTAACCATGAACATAATTCTAAACATAACCATAAACATAATCCTAAACATAACCATAAACATAATCCTAAACATAACCATAAACATAATCCTAAACATAACCATAATCCTAAACATAACCATAACCCTAAACATAACCATAATCCTAAACATAACCATAACCCTAAACATAACCATAAACATAATCCTAAACATAACCATAATCCTAAACATAACCATAGCCCTAAACATAACCATTACCATAACCATAACTATAACCCTAAACATAACCCTAAACATAACCATAAACATAATCCTAAACATAACCATAAACATAATCCTAAACATAACCATAACCCTAAATATAACCACAAACATAATCCTAAACATAACCCTAAACATAACCATAATCCTAAACATAACCATAAACATAATCCTAAAAATAACCATAACCCTAAACATAACATAAACATAATCCTAAACATAACCATAAACATAATCCTAAACATAACCATAAACATAATCTTAAACATAACCCTAAACATAACCATAACCATAAACATAACCGTAAACATAACCATAACATAAACATAACCCCTAACCCCAACCCCAACACCTAACCCCAACCCCAACACCTAACCCCAACCCCTAACCCCAAACCCAACACCTAACCCCAACCCCAACCCTTAACCCCAACACCTAACCCCTAACCCCAACACCTAACCCCAACCCCAACACCTAACCCCAACCCCAACCCCAACCCCAAACCCTAACTCTAACCCCTAACCCTAACTCTAACCCCTAGCCCCAACCCCAACCCCTAACCCCAACACCTAACCCCTAACCCCAACCCCAACACCTAACCCCAACACCTAACCCCTAACCCTAACTCTAACCCCTAACCCTAACACCTAACCCCTAACCCTAACTCTAACCCCTAACACCTAATCCATAACCCTAACTCTAACCCCAACACCTAACCCCTAACCCTAACTCTAACCCCTAACCCAACCCCTAACCCCAACACCTAACCCCAACCCCAACACCTAACCCCAACACCTAACCCCAACCCCAACACCTAACCCCAACACCTAACCCCAACACCTAACCCCAACACCTAACCCCAACCTCAACACCTAACCCCAACACCTAACCCCAACCCCAACACCTAACCCCAACACCTAACCCCAACCCCAACACCTAACCCCAACACCTAACCCCAACACCTAACCCCAACACCTAACCCCAACCTCAACACCTAACCCCAACACCTAACCCCAACCCCAACACCTAACCCCAACACCTAACCCCAACACCAAACCCCAACACCTAACCCCTAACTCTAACCCCAACCCCAACACCTAACCCCAACACCTAACCCCAACCCCAACCCCTAACCCCAACCCCTAACCCCAACACCTAACCCCTAACCCCAACCCCAACACCTAACCCCAACCCCAACCCCTAACCCCAACCCCAACACCTAACCCCAACACCTAACCCCAACCCCAACACCTAACCCCAACACCTAACCCGTACCCCAACACCTAACCCCAACACCTAACCCCAACCCCAACACCTAACCCCAACACCTAATCCCAACCCCAACCCCTAACCCCAACCCCAACACCTAACCCCAACACCTAACCCCAACACCTAACCCCAACACCTAACCCCAACCCCTAACCCCAACACCTAACCCCAACACCTAACCCCAACCCCAACACCTAACCCCAACACCTAACCCCTAACCCCAACCCCAACACCTAACCCCTAACCCTAACTCTAACCCCCAACCCCAACACCTAACCCCAACACCTAACCCCAACCCCTAACCCCAACACCTAACCCCAACACCTAACCCCAACCCCAACACCTAACCCCAACACCTAACCCCTAACCCCAACCCCAACCCCAAACCCTAACTCTAACCCCTAACCCCAAACCCAACCCCTAACCCCAACCCCAACACCTAACCCCAACCCCAACCCCTAACCCCAACACCTAACCCCTAACCCCAACCCCAACACCTAACCCCTAACCCTAACTCTAACCCCCAACCCCAACACCTAACCCCTAACCCTAACTCTAACCCCAACCCCAACACCTAACCCCTAACCCTAACTCTA
>NC_084600.1:46081323-46091323 GCF_033807715.1 Cololabis saira | reverse complement strand
AGGCCCCGTGTTCTCCACCAGCGTGTTTGCTCCTGAACGGCCCCGTGTTCTCCACCAGCGTGTTTGCTCCTGAAAGGCCCCGTGTTCTCCACCAGCGTGTTTGTCTGTTGTTGTCAGTGCTGAACAATGGTGAAGTGTTTGTCCGTATAAACCGCTCTGAGAATCCTCCCCCGCGTGTTTTCAGCTCGTACCTGCCAGCGAGCTGTCGTCTCCCGCCGCTAACAACATATTTATTGGCCCGGGCCTTTGGCAGGAGCGGAAACTGCTTTGCATCGCAAGGAATAAGTGTGGAGCTAAAACAATGGTTCCTGTCATGAAATATGGCAGCGGGGTCTCAACCTCTGGCTCCGGCGGCCGCCCCCCCGCCTCATTTACGTAAGCAGGTCGTCCTGCACCCAGAAACCAGGAAGAGGTTGGTCAGGAAGCCCAGACCTGAGGAGGATTCAGAGAGAACCGGTGACACTAGACCCCAAAAGGCTGGAGGAGGGAGGTGAGAGAGAGGACAAAAACTGAACTAAACCTAACACTAACCCTGAGGAGGTGAGAGAGAGGACAAAAACTTAACTTTAGACCCCAAAAGGCTGTAGTGACCTCAAGAAACCCAGACCTGAGCAGGATTCAGAGAAAACCGGTGACACTAGACCCCAAAAGGCTGGAAGAGGGAGGTGAGAGAGAGGACAAAAACTCAACTTTAGACCCCAAAAGGTTGGAAGAGGGAGGTGAAAGAGAGGCCAAAAACTCCAACACTAGACCCCAAACTGGTCAAGACCCCAAACCTGAGGAGGATTCAGAGAGAACCGGTGACACTAGACCCCAAAAGGTTGGAAGAGGGAGGTGAGAGAGAGGACAAACTCTCAACTTTAGACCCCAAAAGGCTGTAGTGACCTCAGGAAACCCAGACCTGAGGAGGATTCAGAGAAAACCAGTGACACTAGACCCCAAAAGGTTGGAAGAGGGAGGTGAGAGAGAGGACAAACTCTCAACTTTAGACCCCAAAAGGCTGTAAGTGACCCTGAGGAGGTGAAAGAGAGGATGAAAACTCAACATTAGACCCCAAACTGGTCAAGACCTCAAACCTGAGGAAGATTCAGAGAAAACTGGTGACATTAGACCCCAAAAGGTTGGAAGTGACTCTGAGGAGGTGAGAGAGGACGAAAACTCCAACTTGAGACCCCAAAATGCTGTAAGTGACCTAAGGGAGGTGAAAGAGAGGACGAAAACTGAACTAAACCTAACACTAACCCTGAGGAGGTGAAAGAGAGGACGAACTCTCTACAACAGACCCCAAAAGTCTGTAGTGACCTGAAGAAACCCAGACCTGAGGAGGATTCAGAGAAAACTGGTGACACTAGACCCCAAAAGGCTGGAAGAGGGAGGTGAGAGAGAGGCCAAAAACTTTACTAACCCTAACCATGAGGAGGTGAACGAGAGGACGAAAACTCAACTAACCCTAACCCTGAGCAGGGACGTCCATTGGGTACGGCAGGTACGGCAGCCGCCACACCTTTGCTTAAAGGGTTAAATGTAAATGTTTGTTTTTTTAAATACATTTATGGAATAACTACAAATGCATATAAGAACAACATGATCGATTTCACTAGTTATTACACACTGCAAAAACTCACAATCTTAACAAGAATATTTGTCTTATTCCTAGTTAAAATGTCTAACTTTTAGTCTAATTTTTTTGTTTTAAATCTCATTACATTTAAGACAAGACTCAAAAACAACAATTTCCATCTGTTTCAAGTAGATTTTCACTTGAAATAAGTAGAAAAATCTGCCAGTGGAACAAGATGTTTTTGCTTGTAATAAGAAGATAAATCTTGTTCCACTGGCAGATTTTTCTACTTATTTCAAGTGAAAATTTACTTGAAACAGGTGAAAAATGTCAAATAACAAGTTATTTTTCTGGTGATGACTCTTGTTTTAAATGTAATGAGATTTTTTGACTAAAAATTAGACATTTTAACTAGAAATAAGACAAATATTCCTGGTAAGATGTTGAGTTTTTACAGTGAGTGAGACTGGATTGGAAAAAGTTCCAGTTTTCTTGACCACACAGATAAACTACATAGTAGACTAATGTGATGAGTATTTGCTGGACGTGTTATTGATACTCTAGTTCAGGGGTCGGCAAGTAAGTTTGGCCTCGGGCCAAATTTTTTCGGAGCAACTGAATGGTGGGCCAGAACATCACATCAATCAGGCGAAGCATGTTTTTTTTTCTACTAAACAAAACTTTTTTCCCCTTATCTATAGGCTACTAGTATTATTATACTATTATATCTTGTACAAAAAAGTAATTAAAGAAAGTCATTAGTTTAAATAAAGTAACTTGAATTTGCTACAGACTGTTATTAGTGTGTTATGCTGCGTTCCATTTACCTCGGAAGTCGGAACTGGGAATGACGTCACAGCCCAGTTATCAGCGTTCCAGTTACAAAGTAGGTAAACAAGTTTGTAGTTCGCATATACCACATGAAAAATGTAAATTACTCTATAGCAGCATATATATGCCAAACAATACTTGTATACGACTGATTTAGTGTGACCAAAACTAGAATTAAGTGCTACGAATTATTACAGAGCTCTCTTCTACTGTTTACAACCGGGGCAGCCATCTTGGAATGTGAACTCGGGGGTGGTGAAGACTCTCCCACTTTCCCAGTGGGAAATCCCACTTCGAGGGGCATTCCAGTTGAAAAATCCAACTGGGAACTGGGAAATCCCCACTTCGGAGGACAAATGGAACGCGGCATTATTACTGCTTTAGCGCTACTCTGTTGCTGCGTTATGAAACCGCTTATAAATAACTTGGTGATAATAATATTATTTTCTGCCAAGCTACTAACAAATGCAGTCCTTCTTTAAAATACACAGAACGACATGAAACACATGAAAAACCCATGATATGAACAGTAGCACAGTAGTCAGTACGTGCACACGGAGCAGCAGCTCTCTGTGCCTCTGTGTCTGCTGAAACGAGTGAGAGGATATGCAAATGAGGCGGATTTTCCGACGTATTTTTAGACATAATGGACGTTTTACCATTTAAAAGACCAACAGCAAAACTCAAGGTAAGTTATCAGTTGTATTTTTCACAGTTGAAACCACAACAAATACGTCTTACCATTTCAACAGCTTCAGGAGGTTTGCGGGAGTCTGTGCCTGCGTTACTCCTGAATATTTGTGTGCACCTCTAATTAAGGCCCCGCTATGCTACAGGTGACAGGGAACTATACGGAATTGTGTGCGTCCGGAATCATGAAGATTCTACTTTTATTTTATTTTATCTTTTCTAAATAAAGGCTTTGAATTATCTATGAAATTGTCGTTTTTGTGATAGTAAATAATAATTAAAAAAAAAAAAAAGTTTTTTTTTTTTTTTTTTTTTTTTAAATCAGATTTTCAATATCATCTGGCGGGCCAGATATTATTGGAGGCGGGCCAATTTTGGCCCGCGGGCCGCCAGTTGCCGACCACTGCTCTAGTTAATGTGACTCGTAACCTTGCCGTACCTTAATAAAGACTGAACTGACCCCACTGACCCTGAGGAGCTGAAAGAGAAAACTCTCAACACTAGACCCCAAAAGGTTGTAGTGACCTGAGGAAACCAGACCTGAGGAGGTGAGAGAGAGGACGACACAGGTCCGAACTCAGGTGATCCAGCAGAACCAGCAGGTTCCTGTAGCAGTTACAGCAGAACGTGGTACTAAACTCCAGCAGAACCAGCAGGTTCCTGTAGCAGTTACAGCAGAACGTGGTACTAAACTCCAGCAGAACCAGCAGGTTCCTGGTACTAAACTCCTGCAGAACCAGCAGGTTCCTGGTACCAGTTACAGCAGAACGTGGTACTAAACTCCAGCAGAACGTGGTACTAAACTCCAGCAGAACCAGCAGGTTCCTGTAGCAGCTACAGCAGAACCAGCAGGTTCCTGTAGCAGCTACAGCAGAACCAGCAGGTTCCTGTAGCAGCTACAGCAGAACTTGGTACTAAACTCCAGCAGAACTGCTTTTAAAGGTCAAAGGTTCCACAGCAGAAGCTTCACACACGGCAGAGACAAAGAAAACAACTGATGATTTTATGTCGGCAGGAGATTTTTCTATATTCAATAAACATATATTGATCTCAAAAGAAAAAATGCAGGCACTCTGGTGGATTGACAAATGTTAAAAAACCTTTATTTTACGTGCGTTACATTTAAAAACACCAACGCGTGTCGGCTTCCTTCCAGATTCAACACGAGAAACTACAATGGATACGTTTGTGAATGTCATGAAACATCAAACAGCTTTAGGACAGAAGAAGAGCTGACCCCTGACCCCTCCATGACCCCTCCATGACCCCTGACCCCTCCATGACCCCTCCATGACCCCTGACCCCTCCATGACCCCTCCATGACCCCTGACCCCTCCATGACCCCTCCATGACCCCTCCATGACCCCTGACCCCTCCATGACCCCTCCATGACCCCTCCATGACCCCTGACCCCTGACCCCTCCATGACCCCTTCATGACCCCTGACCCCTTCATGACCCCTCCATGACCCCTTCATGACCCCTGACCCCTTCATGACCCCTGACCCCTCTATGACCCCTCCATGACCCCTTCATGACCCCTCCATGACCCCTGACCCCTCCATGACCCCTCCATGACCCCTGACCCCTGACCCCTCCATGACCCCTGACCCCTGACCCCTCCATGACCCCTTCATGACCCCTGACCCCTCCGTGACCCCTCCATGACCTCCACCTCCTTTCATCAGCAGAGGGAGATAACGCTGGACCGTAGTTTCTGCCCTTTGGGTGGGCACGCTTTTTGGCGTCTAGCGTCGCCACGGTAACGCTTTTGATAGAGAAAAGTAATGCGTGTAGTCGCAGGATGGAGACTCACATTTTGATGTATGACACACCTGGGTGCACGTTACGGTTCGGGCCGTTTTAACTGCCGGCATGAATTGCGCCAAAATGACGGGATTAATTCAGAATGTTCAAAATGGACGACTTCCTGTTGGGTTTGGGTCATGGCTCCAAGAGACTTTTCTTTAAGTTGCGACATGATACAGGTGTGTACCGATTTTCGTGCATGTACGTCTAACCGTATTGTGGGGCTTGAGGAACAAAGTTTTCTAGGGGGCGCTGTTGAGCCGTTAGGCCACGCCCATTAATGCAAACCATGAAATATCACATTTTTCACCAGGTCTGGCTTGGTGCAAAATTTGGTGACTTTTGGGGCACGTTTAGGAGGAAAAAAGGCCCTCATTTAGTCGGAAAAATAAAGCAAGATGGAAAAGAAAGAAGGAAAATTCCTACAGATACAATAGGGCCCTAACACTGTCAGTGCTCGGGCCCTAATTAAATAATAATAATAATCAAATGTTCTTCCTCCACATTCAGCATCCTACAGCAGGTCTGAGGGAGAACTGCAGCTACACAGTAAACCGTCTCCCTCTAGTGGCCGTTCAGCAGCATTACACTCCACTCTGGGATTAGTTCCTGCAGGAGAAACAGGTCTCGAGTTCAGGAGGTCAGAGGTCAGAGGTCAGAGGTCATGAGGTCAGAGGTCAGAGGTCATGAGGTCAGAGGTCAGGGAACAGCCGGAAACAGGTGTAATGTGCTTGTCGCTACCTTATTTGAGTCCCTACCCTATTTGAGTCACACATGCGCAGTCGCGTCCAACATCGTCGGCCATCTTGGAAAGCCAAATACGGCAACACCACTTGGACAAACGATATACATAAAAATAAATGGAAAAACAGCAAACCCTCCATAGTATGTTATAAAAACGAAATAAAAAATTATATAACATCTATAAAGGTACTATCAAAAGAAAATCAGTCTAAGTTACAATCTTGCTACGCTTAAACACTTTTGTTGAAATGTAAACCCCTGTGATTATTTTATTTTGTGAGTAACTTGTACCACTTGGACAAACTGTCAAGTGCGCATGCGCCACTTTTCGCTGTCCACGCTACCGCGCATGCGCCACTTTTCGCTGTCCACGCTACCGCGCATGCGCCACTTTTCGCTGTCAGTGGAGTGTTGTCATAGAGAGTGTTCAGTCAGTGTAGAAATAGAGATTGTTGTCATAGAGAGGGTTGAGAGTGTTGTCGTAGAGAGTGTTGAGAGTGTTGTCGTAGAGAGTGTTGAGAGTGTTGTCGTAGAGAGTGTTGAGAGTGTTGTCGTAGAGAGTGTTCAGTCAGTGTAGAAATAGAGAGTGTTGTCATAGAGAGTGTTGAGAGTGTTGTCGTAGAGAGTGTAGAGAGTGTTGTCGTAGAGAGTGTTGAGAGTGTTGTCGTAGAGAGTGTTGAGAGTGTTGTCGTAGAGAGTGTTGAGAGTGTTGTCGTAGAGAGTGTTGAGAGTGTTGTCGTAGAGAGTGTTGAGAGTGTTGTCGTAGAGAGGGTTGAGAGTGTTGTCGTAGAGAGTGTTGAGAGTGTTGTCGTAGAGAGTGTTGAGAGTGTTGTCGTAGAGAGGGTTGAGAGTGTTGTCGTAGAGAGTGTTGAGAGTGTTGTCGTAGAGAGGGTTGAGAGTGTTGTCGTAGAGAGGGTTGAGAGTGTTGTCGTAGAGAGTGTTGTCGTAGAGAGTGTTGAGAGTGTTGTCGTAGAGAGTGTTGTCGTAGAGAGTGTTGAGAGTGTTGTCGTAGAGAGTGTTCAGTCAGTGTAGAAATAGAGAGTGTTGTCATAGAGAGTGTTGAGAGTGTTGTCGTAGAGAGTGTAGAGAGTGTTGTCGTAGAGAGTGTTGAGAGTGTTGTCGTAGAGAGTGTTGAGAGTGTTGTCGTAGAGAGTGTTGAGAGTGTTGTCGTAGAGAGTGTTGAGAGTGTTGTCGTAGAGAGTGTTGAGAGTGTTGTCGTAGAGAGGGTTGAGAGTGTTGTCGTAGAGAGTGTTGAGAGTGTTGTCGTAGAGAGGGTTGAGAGTGTTGTCGTAGAGAGGGTTGAGAGTGTTGTCGTAGAGAGTGTTGAGAGTGTTGTCGTAGAGAGGGTTGAGAGTGTTGTCGTAGAGAGTGTTGAGAGTGTTGTCGTAGAGAGGGTTGAGAGTGTTGTCGTAGAGAGTGTTGAGAGTGTTGTCGTAGAGAGGGTTGAGAGTGTTGTCGTAGAGAGTGTTGAGAGTGTTGTCATAGAGAGTGTTGAGAGTGTTGTCGTAGAGAGTGTTGAGAGTGTTGTCATAGAGAGTGTTGAGAGTGTTGTCGTAGAGAGTGTTGAGAGTGTTGTCGTAGAGAGGGTTGAGAGTGTTGTCGTAGAGAGTGTTGAGAGTGTTGTCGTAGAGAGTGTTGAGAGTGTTGTCGTAGAGAGTGTTGAGAGTGTTGTCGTAGAGAGTGTTGAGAGTGTTGTCGTAGAGAGTGTTGAGAGTGTTGTCGTAGAGAGTGTTGAGAGTGTTGTCGTAGAGAGTGTTGAGAGTGTTGTCGTAGAGAGGGTTGAGAGTGTTGTCGTAGAGAGTGTTGAGAGTGTTGTCGTAGAGAGGGTTGTCATTACCCGATCATTCATTAAAATGATCGACTTTAGTTTTGGAATCAGGAAAGTTCCATCCCAGTTTGGGAAAGGCTGAAAAATGGAAGATTACTCGTTCTATGAGTAATTACATCTTGAAAGGTAATTTGGCTATCATGCTTAGCTATGCTTGCTAAAAATAATATAAATATTTTTTGCATCAATACCCTTTGTAGCAGACCTTGGATTTGAAGAAAGGTAGAGAGTCTCGACTGATGCGTAAGGTTTGTTTATTGAAGTCGCATCCAGAATCATGCCGACAGAGTCCTTACGACACCGTGAAAACTATATAGAAAAAGGATACAAACAATTCATAAAACTAGTTTCCACAGCGCGTATAAAAAACTGGTTTCCTCTCGCACAAACAGAGCAGACCCTGAAAAGGTGATTGTCTGTTCGTCACCATCAACACCAAAAATGTATGGACTGACCGGGACAGAGCCACGATGACAAAAAACCCAATCCTGTATGACAGGCCCGGGGAAGTTCTACGGTGTACCCGGCTGCCACGAAGCCAGCTGATCATCAAAGCCGCGGGGCCGCCCACCGGACCCTTTTTTTTTTTTACATTTATACATTTTTTTAAAGGGTTACACACAGTACTGGAGTTGAGGCGAGATGGCATCCCCCCTGAAATAAAAACGGTCCAAATCATCCCCCCTGAAATAAAAACGGTCCAAATCATCCCCCCCTGAAATAAAAATGGTCCAAATCATCCCCCCTGAAATAAAAACGGTCCAAATCATCCCCCCCTGAAATAAAAACGGTCCAAATCATCCCCCCTGAAATAAAAACGGTCCAAATCATCCCCCCTGAAATAAAAACGGTCCAAATCATCCCCCCTGAAATAAAAACGGTCCAAATCATCCCCCCTGAAATAAAAACGGTCCAAATCATCCCCCCCCCTGAAATAAAAACGGTCCAAATCATCCCCCCCTGAAATAAAAACGGTCCAAATCATCCCCCCCTGAAATAAAAACGGTCCAAATCATCCCTGAAATAAAAACGGTCCAAATCATCCCCCCCCTGAAATAAAAACGGTCCAAATCATCCCCCCTGAAATAAAAACGGTCCAAATCATCCCCCCTGAAATAAAAACGGTCCAAATCATCCCCCCCCCCTGAAATAAAAACGGTCCAAATCATCCCCCCCTGAAATAAAAACGGTCCAAATCATCCCCCCCTGAAATAAAAACGGTCCAAATCATCCCTGAAATAAAAACGGTCCAAATCATCCCCCCCCTGAAATAAAAACGGTCCAAATCATCCCCCCCCCTGAAATAAAAACGGTCCAAATCATCCCCCCTGAAATAAAAACGGTCCAAATCATCCCCCCCTGAAATAAAAACGGTCCAAATCATCCCCCCTGAAATAAAAACGGTCCAAATCATCCCCCCCTGAAATAAAAACGGTCCAAATCATCCCCCCCTGAAATAAAAACGGTCCTAATCATCCCCCCTGAAATAAAAACGGTCCAAATCATCCCCGCCTGAAATAAAAACGGTCCAAATCATCCCCCCTGAAATAAAAACGGTCCAAATCATCCCCCCTGTAAAACTGCCATCCCTCCTTTCCATCTCTTATGTCATTTCATCAATGAATGGGGTTTTACTGCTATTTCAACATTTAGAGTCAACACCAGAAAAATAACTTGTTATTTGACAATTTTCACCAGTTTCAAGTAAATTTTCACTTGAAATAAGTAGAAAAATTTGCCAGTGGGACAAGATTTATCTTCTCATTACAAGCAAAAAAAAATCTTTTTCCACTGGCAGATTTTTCTACTTATTTCAAGTGAAAATCTACTTGAAACAGGTGAAAATTGTTGTTTTTTCCAGTGATGAGTCTTGTTTTAAGTGTAATGAGATTTGTTTACTAAAATGAGACATTTTATCAAGTGTGAGAGGGTTTGAGGGCTCCAAATGGTATAAATAAGTAGACAGACACCGAGAGAGACAGACAGAGAGAGGGAGATGTTTGTTCAGTATATTATGTTAGAGTTTGTATTAATCAAAGAAAATGTATTCTACACAGATAGCCGACTGTTTTACATTGGCCCAAATAAGCGTTACATGCAGCTGGCGGTCATGTCTGAGGAGGAAAAGGGTGCTGCTCTGAAAGAGTGCCACAACCAGCAGGGCACAGGAACCACAATGGTGTCAGAGGCACCAGAAACCGTGTGGTGGCTGGATACTACTGGCCGACCACAGAGGACGCTACTGATTGGGTAAGGCAAGGTTTGCAATGTGGACCATAGAACTTCCAACTATATTTTTATTTCAAGAAAAAACTAACTGCCCCCCCCCCGCCCCCCCCTCCCCCTCCCCCACTATAGATACACTTCAGGTGGAGCTTTGTTTGGTTTATTACACACACACACACACACACACACACACACACACACACACACACACACACACACACACACGCATGATCATATACATACACACACACACACATAGACATACACACTGGCTTGTTCACCTGCATGCTGGCTCTGTAGTTTTTGGGTTTA